>NW_023663429.1:0-2500 GCF_015228065.2 Penaeus monodon
CACACACACCCACCACAACCACACACACACAAAACCACACACACACACACACACACACACACAACAAACACACCCCCACACACAAAACCCCAACACAACACACCCAAAACACACACACACACACACACACACACACAACCAGACGCGCACACACACACCACACCACACACACACACACACACACACAACACACACACATATATAATATATAAAATATAATATATATATATATATATATAATATATATATATATATTGTGGGTGGGGCTTCACGTGATGGTGATGTGAAGCGATGGGTGTGGAAAGCCTAGATAGTGTTAAGTGCTTGCATGCCTTCTCGCTTGCAGCTCCACCCCTGGCTAGCCCAGTGCGAAAAAGGGAGCAGCTTCGCATAAGTCTCCCCTGCCAGGTCACAGCCTCCCCATCATTAAGACTTCTGCAGTGCCTCCTCGTGGCCACCCATGGGTAACTGGGTACCTTGCGGTCCCAGGCTAAATCTGTGGGGGATCTCGGAGCAGCAGGAGGCCCCAGGGGTACGGAGTTAGGCCCACCGGCGTGGGAAAACGCCTGGCTACGTACCAACTCCTGCCCCCTAGCCACCCTGGGGTAATGGGGCGGCTCGGGGGGGGGTGGGCCTTGCCAGTCCTCCTCCCCCAGAATGACCCTCTGGCAATGCCCGAAGTAAATGGAAATGCTGGGAGGAGGGGTTTTGTCCCTCCCACCCAGCAAGTAAGGCGGGCTGTGGGCCCCGCTGGGAGGGCAAATGTCGGGGCGCAGGATTGGAACGAGAGTTACTTGTCCCCCCTGGCCCGGCAGGCGCCAACCCACCATGAAGTTTGTGGGGGAAAGCCTCGGGAACCCCACAGGTGGATAGGCGGTCCAAGCCTGCCGACCCCCTTTTATTTGGGGCTGTGTTGGCGGGGGCGGCAGAGGTGGGTGCCCCCGGAGTGACCTCCCGAGGCTTAACCTCAGGAGTGCTTCCGGGTAGGCGTTTGGGAACACCCGGTCCTTGCGGCAGGATGAGCGGTTACCCTGCTATCGCGGGAATTGAAGGACTGGGATTGAGGTGGCGCACTCTCAGAGGTGAGAAGACCTGGTAGCGGCACGATCAGTGTGGGTGGTTACACCTACTCCTGGTCGGGCCGCAGCGATAGCCAGGGATTAGCCATAGCCATCTCCAGTCGACTTCAGGCCTGCGGGTAGCCCGAGGTGACACCGGTTGATGAGCGTATCATGGCATTGAGACTGAAGCATGCTTTTGGCTTCTTGTTCTTATTGCTTTTATACGCTCCTACCGATGTACATAAAACCGATGTGAAAGAGGCGTTCTACGCCAAACTCGCATCTGTGGCAGACGATTGCCCCGGCGAGACATTCGCATTGTTCTGGGCGGACTTCAATGCGGAAACCGGCTGTGACCGAGCTGGTACGAGATGTCTGTCGGCCCCCATGGCTCGGGAGCTGATCCAAGCAGCGAGAATAGCCTCTTCCCCGGGGACTTTGCTAGGTCCCAGAAAATGAGGATCTCTGGCTCCTGGTACCAGCGCTCCAACTCGCATCGCTGGACTTGGTACAGCGATACGGGTAATGTGGCCAAGGAGATCGACCACATTCTTGTCAGCACGCGATGGAGGATCCCGAAACTGCAGGGTTTACCGGAGTGCTGAGTTCTGGAAACCGACCATAGGCTGCTTGGGCTACCCTGCGGGTCCACTTCAAAACTCCCGTCCCTCCAGTGGCCACCCTAAGGTTTTTCACTTGGACAGGACTAAGGGAGAGGGAGTGTGCCCGTGGTTCGCCACGGCAGTCTCTGACCGACTCACAAAAAACCAAAAACCCTGACGAACCCCAGTTGCTCTGTGGGAGTCCTCAAGCGCGTAACACTCGAAGCAGCTCAGGAGCCCATTGGCGTACGCCCAAGGACAAGGCAGAATACCTCTCCCTGGAGGCATTAGAGGCCACTGAAGCGTGTCGCAAGGCTCGGCTGAATGGGAATCAAGTCTTGCGTCGTCCATGGTGCGTAGGGCTCGGACACTGCTGAGAAGGGACAAGGAACAGTTCATCAGGAATCTGGCGGAGGAGGGCGAAGGCCATGTCTTGGTAAAAGACCTGCACCCTGCCTACCAAGCCCAGAGAAAACTGAACCCTAACCCCTTTCCTCACAGATGACGCAGTCCGATCAGCGGATGGACGGATCATCTCAGATCATTTTTGGGGGTTCGGAACGTTGGGTTTGAGTATTTTGAACAGTTGTACCAGGTGGACCCTCCAACATTTTTAGCTGGATGCAAGCGATGTCTCAGTGCCTGTGCCGGACCCACCCATCAGCGAGGAAACCCCTACCCTAACAGAGGTTAGGCTGGCGATTTCCAAGTGAAGAGTGGGAAAGCTGCAGGCATATGTGATATCCCTGCTGAACTGCTAAAGGCTGGGGGGAACTATGGTCGGGCCTGCATACAGTCCTGACTGCCATTTGGCAGTCTGGTACCATTCCCCTGACC
>NW_023663429.1:7500-10000 GCF_015228065.2 Penaeus monodon
AATAGTCACACACCACAAAATATACATCCTACATATATATTTATATATATTATATATATAATATAAAATATATATATATTATAATTATATACAATTTATATATTATGTGGTGTACATATTATACATATATATTTCATATATAGTAATCAAAAGTATAATATTATATATTATAAACAATTAAATGATATATATAAATATTATATATATATATTTAATATATATATATATATGTTATATATATTATATGAAATTATATTCAGATCACAGCCTAAACACCAAATAAAATACAAAGGTTTTCCCAGTTTTTTCCAAACTTAGTTGTCTTGCTTTTTTTTGTTTCCAGTTTTTGGTCTCCAAATTCCGTTATTTGCACGCCATTTTGTCAAGGTCGGGCCCTTGGCCTTTTTATTACTTTGCCTGTCTGTTATTTCTTTGCCCCATCTGTCGTCCTCTTCCGACATATATCCTGCCCTTGCCAATTTTTTTTTTTGAAGCCACAAGATTCTTCCACTTTTGCCTTTTCCCCTGTCCCCTCCGATCCTTGGCTAATCCCAACATCAACCTCTCCATCCCTCTCTGGGCACTTAATGTTCCTCTACCCAATTTTGGCTGTAGTCCTTTTTTTGATCCAGGGTCATAATGGAGGGTTGAGTCCCGCCCCCCGTTTTTCCCTTTGGGGGCAAGGAATTCACCTTGATTGCCCCCCCTAGCCCACTGGGTGGCAAACCACCCAAAGTAAGGCTGGTTTCCCCCCGGATAAATAGAGAGAATGTTACTAAAAGGACCACCGGCACTTCCGTGGAAAAGGGAATGGGGGAAACCCTACCCGTACTCACTCCAAGGCATCACAACATAAAAAAAATAAAATTTTAAAATCAGCTGTACCCCGGCGGCTCAAAAGAAAACCCAGTTAAAAAAGAAGATGTGTGTTGTTGGTTGCCCTGGTATAGATACTTTCCACACCCCTATTGCTTGCCGGGCTGATCTGTTCGAATGAACTCTTTTGTTGAACATACTTTTGTCTTTTTTTGTTCTCCTAATCCGCTTTCAGACTTTCTCTTTCAGATGTTTATTATTTTATATATTTGCAGTTCACTAAAGGGGAAGGGGATCATCGCAAATTTTAGATTTTTTAGGTTTCCTATAGCCCCCTTTCCGTTCTTCTAGCTTTTTGAATATTCCTCAACATAAGATGTAAAATTTTTGGGTAAGTGTTGCGCCCTGTCTAACATCTTTTTTAATTGGTATTTTATGGGTTTTCCACGCAAAACTTGATGGTTGCTGCCCCCGTCTTGAATATCTTCCACTTTTTTAAAATACCCATTTATCCCTGTCTTCGAAAAAGCTTCTAATACTGCTGGTTTTCAAGAAATCCCTTTTTTGTAGTTGATAATGCCAACTCGGGGGTTTTCCTGTATTTTTATTTTCCTTTTTTGAGTGAAGTTGGATGTGTTTGTTTTTAAAAATCCCTGCAGAAACCTCCCCGTTCTCTAGGGGTTTTTGAATCCAGACTGTCAGATTACTTTATGAACAGTTTGTTAGTAACGAAAGGAAGCTTATGGGTCGGTAGTTTTTTAGTCCTTTCACCCCCTTTTTTATGCATAAAAATGATTTTGCATTTCCAGGCAATTTTTTTCCTTTGGGGAAAGGCTTTTTTTAAAGATTGGCTATTTTACTTTTGCAATTTTCCCCTGCTTTATTATAAGGTCTGTACAATTTGTTTTTACCTGGTTTTCCTTCCCTTTTCAGCCTTTAATGATTTTTTTCTTTCTTCTGGTGTGATGAGGTACTCTCTATTTCCACGCGCTTTTTCCCTTTGGGCTGTTCATTTGAGTTGTTGATCCTGTAAAAGTTTTCCCAAACTCTTAGGTTTCTGCGGTCCCCAGAGATAAATGTTTTTTTTATTATTTAAAATTAAATTTTTCCGTACCTTTTCTCTCTTTTTTTTTATATTTTAAGTTAGTTCAGTAATTCTATTTTGTTCCTGTTTAAAGATATTTCTCCTTCTGTCTTTTTCCCCCGTTTTGGGAAATTTAAATCCCCTAATTTTTTGAAAATTTTTTTTTACTTCCCGTGGCTAAATGAAAATTTCATAGAATCTTTTTTATTTTGTCGTTCATGTGGCTGCAGGTTTGAGCATACACTTGAAAATTTTAAATTGTCCTATTGTTTAGTTTTTTGTTTTCTGAAGCCGCTCTTTTGCTTATGAAGCCACTCTTTCGCTTATACTAGGAATTCCCGATTCTTTTTTAAAATTTGGAACTAGAAGAACTACCCAATTCCTATTTGTACCTGGGGGTTTCCCTCCAATAGAACACGCGCCATTATTTGTATCTTTGTTCTTCGCCTAGTTTTCCCAAAATTCACAAATGGATTTTTTTTGTGGTATTATTAAATATATAATATTTTTTAAAAATATATAATTATTATATATATATATATAATTATATATATAAAATATATTATAATATGCGTTCGTTCTCAAGGCATATGTTTTTTT
>NW_023663430.1:0-14933 GCF_015228065.2 Penaeus monodon
TATGCTTGATTATTAATATATTTATGTTATTGTAAGTATTTTTATAGATTTTTCAAGTTTTAAATACTTAATATTTCTATAACAGGTAATATTAAACTTGCTGTTGACACGGCAGATAATTTGAAATAACCAGTCAATAAATCGCATCCCATTTGTGAGGAGCCTGGACCTGTACAAAGAAACCTCTTTATTTTTTCTTTTATCTTTTACTTCCTCATATGAGATGGGGTGTCGCAGCCTTTTCCTGACGGATAATTGGCTTGGGTTAGTTTCTACCCTTTTCCCCTTGACTCCAGGTATCAATTTCTTGAATTATGTGAGTGAACAGGGGGGGGGGAGGGTGAGGAAAAAAACTTTGGCCCAGTGTTCTTCAAAAACTTTGATAACATCCACGAGCTCTTTAAATTTTTTACGTTATTATGAATGAGATGGGAGAAGGGGTTATTTTACACCTTCAAGTTGACGAAATTTTTGCCAAAATTCCCGTGGATTGCGAACTCTGTTACATTATACTTTTTAAACAAAACCTATCCATATTTTTGTCTGTCATTATCAAGACTATCGATGACGTGTCTTCATAAAATAGATAAGGCCTATGGAACATGGTTTAATCTGTTTAAATTTTGAGTAAAACGATTTCCCAAACAAGTCAGGAGACGTTTTTGTCCTTACGGATGGCTGAAATGATATCGAATTTTACGCTGAGACCTGGGGAGGGTGCTCAGCATAGATGAGGCGAGGGGGGTTGAAGATTAATTCCAATGCCATCTGTTGTTTGGGAATTAAGCCTATCAGATTAAGTTGAAGATTTTTATCATTTCATTGATTTAAACGACTCCCAGTCTACATGTTTAACCAGAAAGATCGTCTTTTTTTTAGTTTTGGGTGATGTGGAAATTTTAATCATGATGGGTATATGTTCAGGGGTGGGTGCTTCACGCGCATGTGATGTGAAGCGATGGTGTGGTAGCCTAGATAGTGTTAAGTTTTTGCATGCTTTCTCGCTTGCAGCTCCCACCCCTGGCTAGCTCAGTGCGAAAAGGAAGCACTTTTGCATAAGTCTCCCTGCCAGGTCACAGCCTCTCCATCATCAAGACTTCTGCAGTGCCTCCTCGTGCCACTCATGGTAACTGGGCACCTTGCGGTCCCAGGCTAAATATGTGGGGGATCTCGGAGCAGCAGGAGGCCCCAGAGGACGGAGTTATGGCCCCCCGGGCGTGTGGGCACGCCCTGGCTTCGTACCAACTCCTGCCCCCTAGCCCCCTGGGGAAATGGGGTGGCTCGGGGGGGTGGGCCTTCCCAGTCCTCCTCCCCCAGAATGACCCTCTGGCAACGTCCTTTGAAAAGGGAAATTGCTGGGGGGAGGGGTGTAGTCCTTCCCACCCAGCAGTAAGGTGGGCTATGGGTCCCATGGGAGGGCAAATGTCGGGTGCAGGATTGGAACGAGAGATACTCGTCCGGCCTGCCGGGGCGGCAGGCCCCAAACCCACCATGAAGCTTGTGGGGCAAAGCCCTCGGGAACCCAACAGGTGGATAAGTGGTCCCACAGCCTGCCGACCCCCTTTATTTGGGGCTGTGTCGGGGGGGCGTCAGAGGTGGGGGGCACCCAGAGTGACCACCTAGGCTTAATCTCAGGTGTGCTTTCCGGTAGGGCTTGGAACATCCGGTCCTTGCGGCAGGATGAGCAGTTACCTCTGCTATCGTGGGAATTGAAGCGACTGGGAGTTGAAGTGGCTGCCCTCTCAGAGGTGAGAAGACCTGGTAGTGGCATGATCAGTGTGGGTGGTTACACCTACTACTGGTCGGGCCGCAGCGATGGTCACCACCTCCAGGGTGTAGCCATAGCCATCTCCAGTCGACTTCAGCCCGTGGTAGGCCGAGGTGACACCGGTTTGATGAGCGTATTAGGGCCCTTGAGACTGAAGCATGCTTTTGGCTTCTTGTCTCTTATTGCTGATACACCCCTACCGAGTATATAAAATCGATGTGAAAGAGGCGTTCTACGCCAAACTCGCATCTGTGGCAGACGATTGCCCCTGGCGAGATATTCGCATTGTTCTGGGCGACTTCAATGCGGTATCTGGCTATGACCGAGCTGGCTACGATATGTCTGTCAGCCCCCATGGCTTGGGAGCTGATCCCAGCAGCGAGAATAGCCTCCTTCTCCGGGACTTTGCTAGGTCCCAGAAAATGAGGATCTCTGGCTCCTGGTACCAGCGCTTCAACCCGCATCGCTGGACTGGTACAGCGATACGTGTACGTGGCCAAGGAGATTGCCCAAACATTCTTTTTTTAGCACGCGATGGAGGATCCTCCAGAACTGCAGAGTTTACCGAGTGCTGAGTTTTGTGGCACCGACCATAGCTGCTTGTGGCTACCCTGCGGGTCCACTTCAAAACTCCCCGTCCCTCCAGTGGGCACCCTAAGGTGTTTCACTTGGACAGACTAAGGGAGGGGGAGTGTGCCTGTGGGTTCACCATGGCAGTCTCTGACCGATTCACAGAACCCAGCAACCTGACAGACCCAGTTGCTCTGTGGGAGTTCTTCAAGCGCGAAAACACTCGAAGCAGCTCAGGAGTCCATTGGCAAAACCCCCAAAGGAAAAGGGCAGAATTCCATCTTCCTGGAGACATTAGAGGCCACTGAAGCGTGTCGCAAGGCTCGGCTGAATGGGAATAAAGTCTTGCATCATTCCAGGGTGCGTAGGGCTTGGACACTGCTGAGTAGGGACAAGGAACGTCATCGGGAAATCTTGGTGAGGGGGTTGAAGGCCCATTTCTTGGTAAATGACCTTGCCCGCCTAAACCCTGAGAAAACGGAACCCTAAGCCCTCCTCACAGATGATTGCAGCCCAAATTAGCGGATGGACGGATCATCTCAGATCATTTTGGAGTTCGTAAACGTGGGCTGAGTATTCTGAACAGTTGTACCGGTGGCCCCTCCAACATTAGTTTGGATGCAAGTGATGTCGCAGTGCCTGTGCCAGACCCACCCATCAGTGAGGACCTCCTACCCTAACAGAGGTTAGGATGGCGTTTTCCAAGCTGAAGAGTGGGAAAGCTGAAGGCATATGTGATATTCCTGCTGAACTGCTAAAGGCTGAGGGTGAACCTATGGCTCGGGGCCTGCATACAGCCCTTTGACTGCCATTTGGCAGTCTGGTACCTTTAAACCCCTGACCTGCTGAGGGCGTGTGGTCATCCCTCTCTGGAAGGGGAAAGGGGATCGTTGGGATTGTAGCAACTACAGGGCATTAACTGCTCAGCATCCCAGCAAGGTTCTCGCCCACATCCTTCTAAAACGGATCTGCAACCACCTACTGAGGCATCAGAGACCGGAGCAGTTGGATTTACTCCGGGCAAGTCCACAATAGACCGTATACTAGCGCTTCGAGTAATTGTGGAACGCCGTCGTGAGTTTGTTTGTGGGTTGCTTGCAGCCTACATCAAACCTCAAGAAGGGTTTGACTCGGTGCATCGGGAATCGCTATGGGAGATCCTGAGGCTCAGGGGAATTCCGACAAAGATTATTGGCCTGATAGCAAGCCTCTATACGGGTACTGAAGTGCTGTAAAGTGTGGTGGGGGTATGTCGAACTTCTTCCCTGTTAATTTCAGGGGTGAGGCAAGGCTGTTGTCCTTGCACCAACACTTTTCAACATTTGTAGGGGACTGGATAATGGGCAGAGCTACTACCCAAAGTCAGTGTGGAGAAAACACTAGGCAAATTAAGGTCTCAGACCTTGACTTTGCGGACGATTTTGCCATCTTATCTGAGTCCTTGGAGTCACTGGTGGCGGCTCTTGATGCATTTAGCAATGAGGCGAAGCCCCTAGGCCTAGAGGTCTCCTGGACCAAGACCAAAAATTCAGGACTTTGGGGGCCTGTTAGGGGAACCCGTTCAGTCGATCCAGGCTGGCGGCGGGGACTGTTGAAGTCACAGAAAGTTTACATACCTTGGTAACGTAGCCCAATATCTCTGGGTTGTCAGACCAGGAAGTCAGTAGACAGATTGGTCGGGGCAACAGGAGCCATGAACTCGATCAACAAGAGGTTTGGAGATGTCGGTACGTATGCAGAAGGACCAAGCTGCGTGTCTTCAAGGGCCTTGATACTGCCAGTTTTGCTCTATGGAAGAGAAACCTGAACGCTATCCAGTGTCTTGGAGCCTAGCCTTGATGCCTTTGTAAAAAAGTCCCTTCGCTGGATCATGGGTTACAGTTGGCAGGACCATGTGCCCAACCGGCAGTTACGCCGTGAGACTGGCATGGACCTGTTACTTGTTACAGCTCGATGAGACCTGTCGCGAGGAATTAGAGATGGGCCACGATCCTCGTGGCTGGAAGCGAAGGGTGGATGCGGCCATGCGCCCCCGTCGGCGTTAGCCCCTTGATGAGATGATGAGATGAGGGATATGTTCTGAACTAATGTTCCACGGTTGTAAGTGTGTGTGGTAGGTAAACCCTCCCCTGCTCCCGAAAACGAGATCGAGGCGGCCCTTTCCTATGGGTGTGTATGAGGTAAAGAAGTCGGGTCCTATGTAGGGGAATCTTTTTTTTTCAAAGATAGTGTCGAGTGGTGTAGTGTCGTGTGAGTAGCAATAATATTTCAGCAAAGAAGACTGAGGGGTTTTGTATAATTGAATAATTTGTTGAAAGCAGGAAGAGGCAAATTAGTATTTGGTTTTATATAGACAATTAAAAGGATAATGGGGTCCTGTGGGGTGAATAACCTGACTGATATGAATCAGGGTAAGTGAATGAGAGGGTGAGGAACTCGTGGGTGATGTTGGATTTATGAGTAACAGGTCCCCATTTGCAATCTGTCTCCTGATTGCTTGGATGTGTATCCGTAGTGCCGAATTCTGTAGCCATTTGTGATGGATATAAAATTCAGTAGAACCACATTAGTGCACTCTTGTTCTAGAAAGTCGTAAAAAATATTTTTTTACAACTCAGGTAGACCCATTTACCCGGGGTTTTCCTTTTGTGGCATTACTTGATCCTGGTAGCGGTTTTTGTGATCGAGCCTAGATCGACGGTTCCTCGAGGACAGGGAGAGAATCCTCAAGCAGGACACAGGGTGGAAAACCTAAGAATCGGCGGACCAATTCCTAATACTTCCTACTGTCCCATGCATCCCCTAGAAGGGGGTATGGCAAATGCTCCCTCCAGAGGGAGAGGGAACTCTTTCTGGCTTCGGGATCGACTTCGACGTCGATCTCGGAGCCGCTACGAGTCTGGAAGACTGGGGATCCTTTTGCATGCTTGTTTGGTGGTGAGACCTGTTTTTCGTTTGTTTTCAGGGCATTTTTGTAATGTTAAGTGCTTGTGTAGTTTTTTGTTTTTGGTTGTGGTGGTGGTTGCAAACGAGGCGTCTTTGTGAGTTTGTGTTGTCACCTCAATTGTTTTGATTTATGATGCGGCAATTCAGGAATGTATAGATTGTCGTCTT
The DNA here is from genome assembly GCF_015228065.2 of Penaeus monodon. Taxonomy (NCBI): domain Eukaryota; kingdom Metazoa; phylum Arthropoda; class Malacostraca; order Decapoda; family Penaeidae; genus Penaeus; species Penaeus monodon. Next base: position 5,453 of record NW_023663430.1, read on the forward strand.
GGGAAAATCTCCTCTGGGACAACAATGCTGTGGAAGCCATTTCTTTGTATTAGCAGCAATAATAGCTACGTGTAAGATGGCTTGTGTTTCGGGTTTGGTAGGGGTGAAAAATGTTCTTAATTTGGGGAGGTGGGAGCAGAGTTGTCCTGGAGGTAGGTGCAGGTCGTCTGGGTGTGCTAGTTGGGTGGGCAGACAGTGCAGCAGCGCTGTAGCGATGAAGAAGCTGTATTTTTTGTTTTCCCTTAGGTGAGTTTGTTTTACTTTTGGGATCCACTAACTGCAATGTGCGACCTCTCACAGTTTCAGCATTCGATGCTCTCCTTGCATTTGGCGAAGAATGACCCTTTCCCCTCAACGAGAGCATTTGTCTTTGTGTGTGGGGTGTGTGTGTTTTGTGTGTGGGTGTTGTTGGTGTGTGGTGTGGGGTGTGTGTGTGTGGGGTGTGTGTGTGTGTGTGTGGTGTGTCTTTGTGTGTGTGTTTGTTGTATTCGAATCTTTTAGCAATTTAAGCATTGTTGAATAAAGCATTCTGGTTCGATATTGAAGTTGGGACGATGTACTGAACATCATGATCCCTCGTGTAAGAAGTTTCTGGGGGTTTCCCCTAGGGCAGAGACACGAAACTTAACGATTCGTGATTCGGGAGGCTTGTAAACGTCAAGGACGTGACACCGTTCTGGGGATACTTCCTGGCTAATTTACTCAAACGATCGTGAGAGGATCCTCCTGTCGATCTTTCTATCCATGACTGTGCACTTAGCCTTCGATTCCGGAGAGAGGACGGGTGTAAATACATGGTCATGGATTTTGAAAAGGTGTGTGACTGCCACCCCAGTGAGGGGAAATATCTTCTGGAGAGCCACCTCACAAGAGATAGGCTCTCCAGCATATAATAATTTTAGACATGTCCCAAGATCACGCTATAGCTTTGGTGAAAGACGTGTCAAGGTGTTCAGTCTAGCAAGTGCTAATTACAAAAGAGGTAAGGTGGCTGAAGGCTTTAAAAGGGAGGGGCTCCTACCTGCCTATTCGTTTTCTATAGGAAAATCCCCTAGATTGACAGTCTCTAAACAAAAAGATGGCAACTCAAAAGCACCGTAAGGAGGCATGCTATGCCCCCCCCCCCCCCCCAAGACACACCCTGCGCGACGGAAAGGGCTGCCCGCAACCGAGCACGAGCTCGAAGATGCGGTCCAGTTCACCAGAAGGTGCGCAGTGAGTTATCCTGATGCCGCAGAAAATCTTAGGAAAAAGAGTAAATACAGGGCACGAAGCTAACTGCAAGCAATTAAAATCGCGGCAACAACGAAAAGGGGTGTGCAAAACAGCCGGTATATCACGCAAGGCCAAGGTTGTGTTTGCTGTGGAGGTGTCAAACTGCTCTCTTTCACCAGCCACAACAAAAAACCCAAGGAACCTAAAGGTTCTGAAAGCACCCATCTGATGGCAGCGGTGATCAAGAAACCCCACAACGCCAACGCTAATTCACCAACCACCACGCTCGCGCGACTCCTGTTGCCGATCCACGCTATCTAGCGACAAGGTACTCCTGTCGAAGTGCCTCTTCGCATCTCTTAATGGCTCACCGATCGTTACCAACTCTTCTTCTGACCCCCACCATATCTGTCCTACTACTTCGTGCTGACCACTCATGCCTGTGCTACCCTTCTGACGAAGTCACTGAAAATGTATCTTCGCACTCTACGCCGCCACACTCGCCAATCCGGCTCACCTGTCTCGCCAACTCTATTATTGTTATGTTCGATTATTACATCACATTCATTTTCATTCATTTATTTTTGAATTAATAATATTATCTATTTATTTCTCTTTTATATTATTCCAATTTGTAATCACATTACTACTTGCCAATTTTATATTCTGTGTATACACGTAGGGCGATATTTTTTTTATATCACTATTTCCCCTGGAGGAGCCTTCAGAAATGTTTTTAGAAGTGCTGGGTTCTTTCCTACCGACCACAGAATTGTTGTTGCAACACTAAGGTTCCACTTCAGATCTAGACGCATCCCAAGATCGCACCAGCATTGTTTCATCTTCAAGTATGCAGTGACATTTTCAGATCGGTTTGAAGTGCTTGGGACTCTACAGGACCCTGCTGAAATGTGGGATACTTTTAAGTGGGAAACCCTGTCAGGCGTTGTCTCGGACGAGAACGCTGAAAACTACAGAGATGAGTCATGCTGCCAGACTGGTTGGGAACCATGTCTTGCACAGGGAGATGTTTTATTCTGCCAGGGCTTCTTTGAGAATAGACCAAGAAAGGTACGTTAGGGGCATCGTGGAGGAGTTAAAGGGCATTCTACAAGGACATGAAGTACTAAAACCCGGTCTAAAGTTGACTTCTCAGATGTAAAATCAGACACCTGTAGTTGCACAGTGCCTTTGGTCCCTTTTCCTCTCGAGATATGAAACCAAACCCTTTTCCAGTCATGAAGAGCAGTACTAGTCTCCCAAGCGGCAGACAGATCATGGCTTCTCCTCCACCCTTTAACAACTCGCAGCAATCTCACAGACACCAGCAGCCTTTCCACTCTTTAGCTTAGAGACCTCCCTTCTCACCTCTTCGGTGGAAGGTGGTGCCTCACTGATTAGTGGATCAACCACCAATGGATGTGTGGATCAACCACCAATGGAGTTTTGAAGTTAGGGGGTCTACCCTTTACAGTTGCTCAAAGTACTCACCCAGCGCCCGCTACTCACCTGGCTCCGACATAATGCGACCATCCTCTGCCCCACTGAGCCCAATTGAGAGATGAACTTTGACCGAATTTTCCCCCAAGACTTGGAAGCAGTATATGTATATATGATTTTTATAGCATATATGTATGTATATATGCATCAATATGTATATATAAAAGCATACCATATATATACAAATATATGTATAAGTGTGTTATATATGTGTTGGAAGAAAAACCTACAATACAAAAAAATGGATTTTTTTGAAAGTGAGACTACAGTTTCGAAAACCACCTAGATTCCATCTTCAGGTCTCGGATGAAGATGGAATTCAGGTGGATTTCGGGAAAATGTAGTCTCACTTTCAATAAATGCAGTTTTTGTATTTGGATTTTCTTCCATTGCATCAGCACGGTTTTGTATTGTGGGTTTTTCTTTCCCTTGTATCAGCACGGAAGTGTTTTGCTATTCATATATGTAGTATATATATATATAGTATATATATATATATATATATTATATAAAATTTTATATATATATATATATATATATATATATGTTCTACGTATGTATCTACATATATATGTATATGTATATATATGTGCATATATACAATAGACCCACACAACATACATATATATAATATATACATATATTATGTGTAATATTATATATATATATATATATAGATAATTTTAATTATATATACTATGATACATTATATATATATATATATGAATTTATACATACATATATATATTTTATATATATTATATATATTTATATATTATAATATATATATATAAAATATATATACAAAAATATAATTAGAAATAACATATATATAATTCATATAACACAGACACACACACACACACACACATATATATATATATATATATTATATAAAATATATATATATATATATATATTTTATATATATACATAATTATTAATAAAGATTATAATTAGAAATAACATATATAATATTCATATAACACACACACACACACACACACACCCCACATATATATATATATATATTTTTATATTATATATATATATATATATAATAATATATATATATAAATATGTACATTATATATGGGTTTTATAAATATATAATACACCACACACACACACACACACACACCACACAACACACACACCACACACCAAAACCACACACCCACCACATATATTTTAAATTATATATATATATATATATATTATATATATATAAATATATAAATTTTATAAAATTAATATATATATAAAATTTTAATTATATATATAATATATATATTTATATAATATATATATATATAAAAGATAGATACATAGATAGAATGGAATATAAAATGTTATGTTGTGTGTATAAATTTTAATAATACTATTTATATTATTATATATATATTATATATTATAATTTAAAAATATAATAAAGGTTATTATATTTATATTAATAAAATAAAATATATATAATATTAATACATATGTTTTTAGCCCCATATTATTTTTAATATATATATTATAATAAAAAATATCATCTTTACTATCTATCTTCTTCTACTTTATCTATCTATCTATCTTTATCACTATTATATTTTTATATATATATAAAATATTAATATATAAAATTTTATATAATATATATATGGACATGAAACTTATATTGTTTATAATAATACCAACACACACACACCCCAAACACACCACCACACACACACACACACACACACTACCCACACACAAACACACACACACACCCACACACAGATGATATTTTAATTAACTTTATTTTTGTGTATATATATATAATAATATTAATTTTATAATATATATATATAAAATATTTATATATAAATATTAAAATATATATAATATATTTTTTTCTATTTATATTATCACAAATAACATGTTATATTCACTATCTATCTTGTGTTGTGTGTGTGTGGTGTTTGTGGTGTGTGTTGTGTGTGTGTGTGTGTGGGTGTTTGTGTGTTTGTGTGTGTGTGTGTGGTGGTATTATATATAAACATAAATTTCAGTCATATTATAATTTATATATATATATATATATAATATTATATATTATTATATATATAGATAGATGATAGATAGAAAATAATGAAAAAGATAGTAATAGATAATATAATATAGAATATGTAAAATTATATTATATATATAATATAATTAAATATTTTATATGCATATATAACATTTATATAATATTAATTTATATATTATATAATATATATATATATATAACATAATATATATATATATATATTATATATATATATATTATATATATATATTAAATTATTAATATAAAATTTATACACACAACATAACATGTTTTTTCACTTCTATCATGTATCTACTTTTTATAATATATATTAAAAAATTAATTATATATATATATATATATATATATATATTACATTTATTATGGGAAAAAAACTGTTTATAAACAACATATTATAATATTTAAATATATAATATATTATAATATATATAATTATATTTATATATTTTATTTTAATATATATATATATATATTTTATATTTTATAATTATATTTTTAAAATTATATATTTTTATTTTTTGTGTGTGTGTTTTTGTGTGTGTGTGTGTGTTGTGTGTGTGTGTGTGTGTGTGTGTTTGTGTGTGTGTGTATTTAATTTTTATAAACATAAAATATTTACTTTTTATATATATATTTTAAATATATATATAATATAATTATATATTATATTATATATAAATATTTGTGTGTTGTGTGTGTTTGTGTGTTTTGAAAATATATTAAGTTTTTCTTTATTTTAATATATATATATGAAAATATAAAATTAATAATTATTAATATATAATATTTTATATATTTTTATATATATATAAATATTTTTGATTATATATAATAATTATAAAATTTTAATATATAATTATATATATATATTATAATAAATATATTTTGTGTGTGTGTGTGTGTGTGGGGGTTTTATAAAAATATATATATGTTATTTCTAATTACCCTTTGTTATATATATAAAATTTTAATATATATATAAAATTATATTTATATAAATATTATAGATTGTATGTATATTTCATTATTATTATTTGTTTATTATAATATATATAATTATATAATATATTATATAAATATTCATATATATATATTATATATTAATATAATATTTTTTATATCACATATATATATGAAAATTATTTTTTAATGTATGTAGTGGTTTGGTCTTTTTTAATTTCCCCAATAAAATTAATATACATATATATGTGTACATAGTAGTAATATTATATATAATTATATATATTATATATATATATATAATAATATATATATATATATATATATATACATCATATGAATAAAAATTTCCCGTGCTGATACAAGGAAAAAAAACCCACATCAAAACCGTGCTGATGCAATGAAGAAAAACCCCAAAATACAAAACGCATTTATTTAAGTGAGAATACATTTTGAAACCACCCAATTCCATCTTCCGAGACCTGAAAAGGAAACTGTGGATTTCGAAAATGATCTCACTTTCAATAAAACCAGTTTTTTTTATTGTAGGTTTTTCTTCCTACCATATATATACCACTTAACATATATTTTTATTATGTTGCTTTTTTTTAAAACATATTTTCATATTCAAAATATTTCATATAAAAATAAAAAATACAATTGCTTTCCCAAATCTTGAGGGGTTTTCCCGGGCAAAGTTTTATCTCTAAAATTTGGGGGGTCAGTGGGGCAGAGGATGGTCGCATTATGCGAGCCAGGGGGTAGCAGGCGCGCTGGGGTGAGTACTTTTAGCAACTGTAAAGGGGAATCCCCTAACTTCACAAAATCCCTTGGTGGTTGATCCCCCATCTTTGGGGTTACCACAATCGTGAGGCCCCCTTCCCCCCAAGAGGTGAAAGGGAGGTCTTAGCTAAAGGGGGAAGGTTGGTGTCTGTGAGATTGCTGCAGAGTTGTTGAAGGGGGGAGGAGAAGCCCGATCGTCCCCGTTTGGGAGACTAGTACTGCTCTTCATGACGGAAAAAGGGGGGTGGTTTATCATATCTCGAAGGAAAAGGCCCAAAGGCACTTGGCACTACGGTGTCTGATTTTCATCTGAAAAGTCCTTAGCCCGGTTTTTAGTACTTCAGTCCTTGTAGAACCCCTTCAACTCCTCCACTCCCCCAACGTACCTTTTTTGGGTCTATTCTAAAAAAGCCCTGGCAGAATAAAACATCTCCCTGTGCAAGACATGGTTTCCCAACCGTCTGGCAGCATGACTCATCTCTGTAGGTTCACGTCTCGCCCGAGAAAACGCCGACGGGGTTTTCCCCACTTAAAAAGATCCCACATTTTGCAGGGTTGTAAGTGCCAAGCATTCAAAACCGATCTGGAATGTCACTGCATTTGAGATAAACGCGGGTCGATTTTGGGGATGCGTCAAATCTAAGGGGGAACCTTAGTGTTGCAAAAACATTCTGTGGTGGGTGGGGAAAAAAACCCAGCACTTCTAAAAATTTCGGGGCCCCCACGAAATAGTGATAAAAAGAAAATATCGACCTACTGTATACACAAATAAAATTCCCAAAGGAAAGTGATTACTAATTGGAATAATATAAAAAAAATAATAATAAATTATTTTTCAAAAATAAATAAGAAAATAAAGTGATATAATAATCGAAATAACAATAATAGAGTTGGCGAGAAGGTGAGCCGGATTTGGGGAGGTGGCGCGTAGAGTGCGAAAATACTCTTTAGTGACTTCGTCAGAAGGGTACAAAGGATGAGTGGTCAGCACGAAGTAGTAGGCAGATATGGGGGGGGCAGAAAAGGTTTTTAACGATCGGGGACATTAAAGATGCGAAGAGGCACTTTAAGGAACCTTGCGCAGATAGCGTGGATCGGAAAAGGAGTCGCGCGAGCGTGGTGGTTGGTGAATTAGCGTTGGCTTGTGAGGTTCTTGTCACCGCGGGCCCTAGACGGGGCTTTTTAGAACCTTTGGTTCCTTTTTTTTGTTGGGCTGGTGAAAAAGGGGCATTTTTCACCCACAGCAAACACAACCTTGGCTCTTGCGTGATTAACCGCTGTTTTTCACACCCTTTCTTGTTGCCGCGATTTTATTTTCAGTTAGCTTCGTGCCCCGTAGTTACTCTTTTTTCCCAAGATTTTTTCGGGATAGGATTCCTGCGCACCTTCTGGGAAACTGGACCGCATCTTTGAGCTCGTGCTCGGTTGCGGGCAGCCCTTTCCGTCGCGCAGGGGTGTGTCTTGGGGGGGGGGGGGGGGCATAGCATCCTGCCTTACGGTCTTTTGAGTTGCCATCTTTTTTTTAGAGACTGTCAATCTAGTGTTTTTTCCTATAGAAAACGAATAGGCAGGTAGGGCCCCTCCCCTTTTAAAGCCTTCAGCCCCCTTCCCTCGTTGTAATTAGCACTTCTAGACTGAACACCTTGACACGTCATTTCACCTAAGCTATAGCGTGATCTTGGGACATGTCATAAAATTATTATATGCTGGAGAGCCTATCTCTTGTGAGGTGGCTCTCCAGAAATATTTCCCCTCACTGAGGTGGCATTCACACACCTTTTCAAAATCCATGACCATGTATTTACACCCGTCCTCTCTCCGAATCGAAGGCTAAGTTGCACAGTCATGATAGAAAGATCGACAGGAGGATCCTCTCACGATCGTTGAGTCAATTAGCCAGGAAGTATCCCCCAAGAACGGTGTCACTTCTTGAAGTTTACAAGCCTCCCGAATCACGAATCGTTAAGATTCGTGTCTCTGCCCCAGAGGGAAACCCCCGAAACTTCTTACACGAGGGATCATGATGTTCAGTACATCGTCCCAACTTCAAATATCGAACCAGAATGCTTTATTCAACAATGCTTAAATTGCTACGATTCGAATACAACAAACACACACACAAAGACAAACACACACACACACACCACACACACACCCACACACACACCACACACACACACACACACACACACCCCACACACACACACAAAGACACATTCTCTCGTTGAGGTGGAAAGGGTCATTTCTTCGCCAAATGCAAGGAGAGCATCGAATGCTGAACTGTGAGAGGTCGCACATTGCAGTTAGTGGGTCCCAAAAGTAAACAAACTCACCTAAGGGAAAACAAAAATACAGCTTCTTCATACGCTACAGCAGCTGCTGCCTGTCTGCCCACCCAACTAGCACAACCGACGACCTGCACCTACCTCCAGGACAACTCTGCTCCCACCTCCCCAAATTAAGAACACTTTCACACCTCCAACCCGAAAAAACAAGCCATCTTACACGTAGCTATTATTGCTGCTAATACAAAGAAATGGCTCCACAGCTTGTTTTCCCAGAGGAGATCTTCCAAGACGACAATCTATACATTCCTGAATATGCCGCATCATAAATCACAACAATTGAGGTGACAACACAAACTCACAAAGACGCCTCGTTTGCAACCACCACCACAACCAAAAACAAAAAAACTACACAAGCACTTAACATTACAAAAAAGCCCTGAAACAAAACGCAAAAAAGGTCTCACCACCAAACAACATGCAAAAAGGATCCCCAGTCTTCCAGACTCGGTAGCGGCTCCGAGATCGACGTCGAAGTCGATCCCGAAGCCGAGAAAGAGGGTTTCCCCCTCCCTCTGGAGGGAGCATTTGCCATACTCCCTTCTAGGGGATGCATGGGGGTAGGAAGATTAGGAAATTTGGCCGCCCATTCTTTTTT
>NW_023663431.1:0-14933 GCF_015228065.2 Penaeus monodon
AAACCCGCATCTTGAAATCAATGCTGTCTGCTAAGATCCATCGCATCGAGGGTGTCACTAACATATATATATATATATTTTTTTTTTTTACTCACAGGGGTAAACATATCCTTGGTCAAAAATCTCTGCTTTAGGCGAATTTCACTTTGTCACTGTCCAATACACATACAATTATAAAAGCTTTATAACATGGGGGGTTATATTATTTTACCTCTTTTTTTATATCTTATAAAAGTTTTTGTTTTTGATAAAGACATAGTTGTTAAAAGGGAAAAATATTCAAGTGAAAGCCTTCTTGTTATACAGGTGTTTTGATTTTTGAAGATAAAAATAGTTTATAGGGGCCTTAAATGTTTTCGCTACTACAACAACTAGGGACATAGTGAAAAATCATAGGCAAAGGATGTTAAGATATATATATTTTTTTTCATTTGGTATGACTTTGTATTAAGATATTCAGAAAATATTAAAGAGATCGAGTGTCAAGTTTTATTCAGTGCCAACGTAAAAAATATTTTTCTCTTTGTATAGGGAGATTTGAGAAAATATATGCATGTGTTACTTAAAAAGCGGTGGCTGAATGTACGTTTCCCGATAAAGTAAATCACCATAGACCGGCGGTGAGGTGATCGTCTCTTAAAGATAACAACTTATCTAGCTCCATCTCTTGCTGCATATTTGTAGAAAGGCAATGACGGGGAAATCGAGAAGTAAAGTTTGGTTGAATTATACCGTTGGCAAGGTTATTTGTGTCCTTTTATAATATTTTTTCCCGTTCTTGTAGGAGACAAAAAAAAACATATTTGCTAGATAAATGAAACTACAATCGCCGTAGTCCGACTTAAGATAGCAACTTATCTAGCCCCGTCTCTTATAGCATGTTTGTAGACTGGTGAGAAAGACCATGGCAGGGAAATCGAGAAGTAAAGTTTAGTTGGATTATTTTCCGTCGGCAAGGTTATTTGTGTCTTTTTACAATATTTTTCCCGTTCTTGTAGGAGACAAAACAGCATATTTGCTAGATGAATGAAACTATAGTAACCAACATTAGTGGTTACCATTGCATAGTTCCTTTTCTTCGTATATACTTGTGGGGAGGTACTATAGACAATTTTGTGGAGGGGGAGTAAATTACTGAATAGCTAGCCCACCTTCTGTTCTAATTCATCTTTTTCTTATATCATCATAAACAGAGGATCCCTAATCAGTGTTTACCCTGGTCTTTTTATATCAGAAGAGAATGCACTGTATTGGCGTGCACAGAGTTATACATATGGGAAAGCTGAACATATTTCCTAGTTTGCATTGTAGATTGTACAAAATTGAGAGCTGAGGCGGGAACATTTTAGGAAATATACCGCATTGCCCCTTGAGGTTAATTAGCAAAACATAACTGGTTCAGCACGTGGGGACAGGTGGTGGTCCTAGTTGGTAGATAATTAACTGTTCAGACGGAAATAGGATGGGGAAACCCGTCTTTGGTCTCGCGCAGATTTGTTGAAAACCCTATTAATGCTCTCTAAATAGAATAAAACCGGTGACTTTTCAACCTGTTAGGTAATTAAACTGTTGTATAAGCCTGAAATTTTCAAAGGTATGAGATAGTGGTTATCGCATTTACATTTACACAGAAAATTTAAGCTTGTTATTTTTATTTTATTTGTATTATCACCTGTTAGGATGTGTGTTTGTGAAAGTCATAATAAAGACATTGAGTACAACAAGAGTTTCATGATCCTTTTGAGTGAATTGTATTTTTATTAGAAAGATGCCTTTGGGATGTAAGATAGCTTATCAATCGTCCCGCGAAGTTAAGAAATTTCTGTTGTTATTCTTATTAGGGTCTATTATATTATGATTAACCTGTTGTATAAGCCTGCAAATTTCAAACGTGCGTAGTGGTAGTTATCGCATTTACATTTACACAAAAAATATAAGCCTGTTATTTTTATCTTATTTGTGTTATCACCTGTTAGGACGCGTGTTTGAGTTCTTGAAAGTCATATTAAAGGCATGTTGGGTACAACAAGAGTTTCATGATCCTTTTCACTGAATTGTATTTTTATTATGAAGATACCTTTGGGATGTAAGAACGACTAGTATAACATGTTAAAAGAAGAGAGGAGTTCGCAAGTTTATCAATCGTTCCCGCGAAGTTAAGAAATTTCTGTTGAGATATTCTTATTAGAGTTGCATCTTTGTTATATTATGCATTTGTAAACATTTGTAAAGATATTGATTATGGTCTTTGCAAGTATTTTTTTATATATATGCATATGGAGTGAGAAATGGATAGTGTCATATGCATATATTTTTGTCTTATATTTACGTAATGCGAACATTGTCAATCTTAGTAAGGGTTAAATGGATTTCCTTTTCTTGGTTGGTTACACCTCAAGACGAGAGTGCACCGCCACCGTCATTACCTCTGAATAAGAAGAAATGATCATTTTATCACCCTCGTTATATGAAATTCGGGGCAATATGATTTGTATTTGTGTCTGTTTGTTTGTACTAAAGGCATATATGAAGACCTTAATAAAGACATATTGATTACAGCAACGTATTTTATAATCCTTTTGATTGCAATGAATTCTTAATATTGGGATGTTTTGGCGATTTAACGTAACCGACGTGTCAAGACTTTTACCATTATTGCTCCGTAACGGAATATGGGGGAATATATATATATATATATATATATATATATATATATATATATAGAGAGAGAGAGAGAGAGAGAGAGAGAGAGAGAGAGAGAGAGAGAGAGAGAACCTTTATAATTAAAAATATTGAAATTGTTGACAGGTACGGTTTATGAGTGTCATTTTTTAAATATTCAAACGACTTTACGCAGGGAAAAATTGAGAAATATAGTAACTTGAATGTACCCCTTCCCCTCTCTATGTAAGTGTTGTCGTCAAAGGCGCCCCTGTCGCCTCCACCGCCCTCCGCCGCCCTCTCCGCCGCCGCCCTCGCCGCCGCCGCCGCGTGCGGTTTTACTTCCCCGCGCGCGCATCCGCGTCAGTGATGAGTGCGGCGCGTGCGGGAATATAGAGCCCCTCGTCTAAGCTGCGGTCAACATTACAGGGAGAAATATTCTCTGACGACGAAGAAGACGGTGATAACGTAGGCAGTTTACATGCTGAATGATTATAATGTAACCGCCAAGTAAAAGTTTTGTTAACAAGGCTGAGAATCGGTTACTGATGACAGCTAAAAGTGCACCACATTGTGAGGAGTGCCATTGGCGGTCGCACATTTAGTGGGAAAATGTATAGCATTCTCAGACGTATGTACTTGTCTCGCTGGAAAATGTATCGGAGGATTGGGTATATTTGTTTATTTCTTCTTTAATAGCAAGGTTAGATGGTACTTTTATGCAAAAAATACATATATTGATACCATTGGTAAGCATTATTTGTCATTTAAGAATAAAAATTACACTTTTACATAAGGAAATTTGGTAAAATACTACCATGTAATGGCTCGGATGCGGTTGTTAGTATTTATAAGCCTCTATCAGAATCTGAATGCTCCTTCCGACAGAGGTGACATGCCCGGAAGACAGCAAATCGTGTCCTGTTACCGTCGTATTTCAGTCTGCGAATGGGAAAAAATAAATAATTGCGAGGAAAGCGAGAAACAAAACTTGAATGAATGATGGAATTATAAATTCTGACAAATTATCGTGGCAAATGTTTGTACTATGATGATTGTATATTGTCATACGAGTAATTATCTATTTTATATTACTAATGAAAGACATATTACTGTTTTATCAAATTTTATGTTTTCTTCGCAAGGAACCTCCAAGCTTGATATGGCTATAAGCATCACCAATTCTAAGTCAATCAATGTCAATACATATTTAGTGTTGTGTGAAGTTATGTTATAGCTCCAATTATGATTATAATCACCATTTTTTACATCCTCGCGGTAAATACAGCATCGCGCTTAGTCGAGGGGAGGAGGAGCAGATTTAGGAGAAGGGTGAGGCCTCGCCAACAAGATATGGCATGTTTGATAGGGAGAACAGAGCGTGAGCTAGCGGAACGAGTGGGTGTGAAGAACGATATGCTACGAAGATCAACAACCGAGGCGAGCATTTCTAAAACTTTCTAGCTATCTAGAACATGGGGGTTTACCTTGGTCAAATGATTGAAGGGGTGTGATTTCCATTGTAGATATTCATTAACTATGCAGTTCTTCACGAAAGGAGGCGAGAAAAGTACTTCCATGGTGTCGCTCTATTGTTCGCCTCTTCCTCACTTCGCACGTCCATTAATGGTTTTACTATGACGGTGAAGTCATTATCTCGTGACAAGCAGAGGTATTCCCTGATACCTGTCTGTGGTCGTCCGTTATCTGGATATTGCCTGGAGCATTGTCAGAGTTTAGGAAGGCATCTTTAGATAATAAGACTTTTTGTTAAAGATGATAGCAATGCTGTAACATTTTAACACTTACCATATATTTCCCAAGTCTGAAAAAACTGCTCAGTTCATATACATTTACTTCAATAATCACCCTTGTATTTGAAAAAAGGGCATTTTGCTTTCTCTAAGTTATGAAAAGAAGCTTTTCCCTCCCTTATTATGAGGTAATGCGAATATTTTTTTCTCCTAAACGAATGCTTTTTTACTTGTCATTTAGAAAATATTGCTTCGGTTGCGGCTTTTTCCCCTTTAGGACTGTGATTTTCAACCCTTTCTCTATAACTTACCTCCTCGACTGTATGTTGCTCGTCATATACCCTTTACTGCCATGTAAAACAAGAATATCTAATGTAGACACACAACAAGAAAGCACCTTTATAGATAACTCGGTTTAAGAAAAGAAAAGAAAAAAAAAAAACCCGCATCAGTTGGAAAATCACATGCTGTCTGCTAAGATCCATCGCATCGAGGGTGTCACTAATATTTTTTTTTTACTCACAGGGGTAAACATATCCTTGGTCAAAAAATCTCTGCTTTAGGCGAATTTCACTTTGTCACTGTCCAATACACATACAATTATAAAAGCTTTATAACATGGGGGGTTATATTATTTTACCTCTTTTTTTATATCTTATAAAAGTTTTTGTTTTTGATAAAGACATAGTTGTTAAAAGGGAAAAATATTCAAGTGAAAGCCTTCTTGTTATACAGGTGTTTTGATTTTTGAAGATAAAAATAGTTTATAGGGCCTTAAATGTTTTCGCTACTACAACAACTAGGGACATAGTGAAAAATCATAGGCAAAGGATGTTAAGATATATATATTTTTTTTCATTTGGTATGACTTTGTATTAAGATATTCAGAAAATATTAAAGAGATCGAGTGTCAAGTTTTATTCAGTGCCAACGTAAAAAATATTTTTCTCTTTGTATAGGGAGATTTGAGAAAATATATGCATGTGTTACTTAAAAAGCGGTGGCTGAATGTACGTTTCCCGATAAAGTAAATCACCATAGACCGGCGGTGAGGTGATCGTCTCTTAAAGATAACAACTTATCTAGCTCCATCTCTTGCTGCATATTTGTAGAAAGGCAATGACGGGGAAATCGAGAAGTAAAGTTTGGTTGAATTATACCCGTTGGCAAGGTTATTTGTGTCCTTTTATAATATTTTTTCCCGTTCTTGTAGGAGACAAAAAAAACATATTTGCTAGATAAATGAAACTACAATCGCCGTAGTCCGACTTAAAGATAGCAACTTATCTAGCCCCGTCTCTTATAGCATGTTTGTAGACTGGTGAGAAAGACCATGGCAGGGAAATCGAGAAGTAAAGTTTAGTTGGATTATTTTCCGTCGGCAAGGTTATTTGTGTCTTTTTACAATATTTTTCCCGTTCTTGTAGGAGACAAAACAGCATATTTGCTAGATGAATGAAACTATAGTAACCAACATTAGTGGTTACCATTGCATAGTTCCTTTTCTTCGTATATACTTGTGGGGAGGTACTATAGACAATTTTGTGGAGGGGAGTAAATTACTGAATAGCTAGTCCACCTTCTGTTCTAATTCATCTTTTTCTTATATCATCATAAACAGAGGATCCCTAATCAGTGTTTACCCTGGTCTTTTTATATCAGAAGAGAATGCACTGTATTGGCGTGCACAGAGTTATACATATGGGAAAGCTGAACATATTTCCTAGTTTGCATTGTAGATTGTACAAAATTGAGAGCTGAGGCGGGAACATTTTAGGAAATATACCGCATTGCCCCTTGAGGTTAATTAGCAAAACATAACTGGTTCAGCACGTGGGGACAGGTGGTGGTCCTAGTTGGTAGATAATTAACTGTTCAGACGGAAATAGGATGGGGAAACCCGTCTTTGGTCTCGCGCAGATTTGTTGAAAACCCTATTAATGCTCTCTAAATAGAATAAAACCGGTGACTTTTCAACCTGTTAGGTAATTAAACTGTTGTATAAGCCTGAAATTTTCAAAGGTATGAGATAGTGGTTATCGCATTTACATTTACACAGAAAATTTAAACTTGTTATTTTTATTTTATTTGTATTATCACCTGTTAGGATGTGTGTTTGTGAAAGTCATAATAAAGACATTGAGTACAACAAGAGTTTCATGATCCTTTTGAGTGAATTGTATTTTTATTAGAAAGATGCCTTTGGGATGTAAGATAGCTTATCAATCGTCCCGCGAAGTTAAGAAATTTCTGTTGTTATTCTTATTAGGGTCTATTATATTATGATTAACCTGTTGTATAAGCCTGCAATTTTCAAACGTGCGTAGTGGTAGTTATCGCATTTACATTTACACAAAAAATATAAGCCTGTTATTTTTATCTTATTTGTGTTATCACCTGTTAGGACGCGTGTTTGAGTTCTTGAAAGTCATATTAAAGGCATGTTGGGTACAACAAGAGTTTCATGATCCTTTTCACTGAATTGTATTTTTATTATGAAGATACCTTTGGGATGTAAGAACGACTAGTATAACATGTTAAAAGAAGAGAGGAGTTCGCAAGTTTATCAATCGTTCCCGCGGTTAAGAAATTTCTGTTGAGATATTCTTATTAGAGTTGCATCTTTGTTATATTATGCATTTGTAAACATTTGTAAAGATATTGATTATGGTCTTTGCAAGTATTTTTTTTATATATATGCATATGGAGTGAGAAATGGATAGTGTCATATGCATATATTTTTGTCTTATATTTACGTAATGCGAACATTGTCAATCTTAGTAAGGGTTAAAATGGATTTCCTTTTCTTGGTTGGTTACACCTCAAGACGAGAGTGCACCGCCACCGTCATTACCTCTGAATAAGAAGAAATGATCATATTATCACCCTCGTTATATGAAATTCGGGGCAATATGATTTGTATTTGTGTCTGTTTGTTTGTACTAAAGGCATATATGAAGACCTTAATAAAGACATATTGATTACAGCAACGTATTTTATAATCCTTTTGATTGCAATGAATTCTTAATATTGGGATGTTTTGGCGATTTAACGTAACCGACGTGTCAAGACTTTTACCATTATTGCTCCGTAACGGAATATGGGGGAATATATATATATATATATATATATATATATATATATATATATATATATATATATATAGAGAGAGAGAGAGAGAGAGAGAGAGAGAACCTTTATAATCAAAAATATTGAAATTGTTGACAGGTACGGTTTATGAGTGTCATTTTTTAAATATTCAAACGACTTTACGCAGGGAAAAATTGAGAAATATAGTAACTTGAATGTACCCCTTCCCCTCTCTATGTAAGTGTTGTCGTCAAAGGCGCCCCTGTCGCCTCCACCGCCCTCCGCCGCCCTCTCCGCCGCCGCCCTCGCCGCCGCCGCCGCGTGCGGTTTTACTTCCCCGCGCGCGCATCCGCGTCAGTGATGAGTGCGGCGCGTGCGGGAATATAGAGCCCCTCGTCTAAGCTGCGGTCAACATTACAGGGAGAAATATTCTCTGACGACGAAGAAGACGGTGATAACGTAGGCAGTTTACATGCTGAATGATTATAATGTAACCGCCAAGTAAAAGTTTTGTTAACAAGGCTGAGAATCGGTTACTGATGACAGCTAAAAGTGCACACATTGTGAGGAGTGCCATTGGCGGTCGCACATTTAGTGGGAAAATGTATAGCATTCTCAGACGTATGTACTTGTCTCGCTGGAAAATGTATCGGAGGATTGGGTATATTTGTTTATTTCTTCTTTAATAGCAAGGTTAGATGGTACTTTTATGCAAAAAATACATATATTGATACCATTGGTAAGCATTATTTGTCATTTAAGAATAAAAATTACACTTTTACATAAGGAAATTTGGTAAAATACTACCATGTAATGGCTCGGATACGGTTGTTAGTATTTATAAGCCTCTATCAGAATCTGAATGCTCCTTCCGACAGAGGTGACATGCCCGGAAGACAGCAAATCGTGTCCTGTTACCGTCGTATTTCAGTCTGCGAATGGGAAAAAATAAATAATTGCGAGGAAAGCGAGAAACAAAACTTGAATGAATGATGGAATTATAAATTCTGACAAATTATCGTGGCAAATGTTTGTACTATGATGATTGTATATTGTCATACGAGTAATTATCTATTTTATATTACTAATGAAAGACATATTACTGTTTTATCAAATTTTATGTTTTCTTCGCAAGGAACCTCCAAGCTTGATATGGCTATAAGCATCACCAATTCTAAGTCAATCAATGTCAATACATATTTAGTGTGTGTGAAGTTATGTTATAGCTCCAATTATGATTATAATCACCATTTTCTACATCCTCGCGGTAAATACAGCATCGCGCTTAGTCGAGGGGAGGAGGAGCAGATTTAGGAGAAGGGTGAGGCCTCGCCAACAAGATATGGCATGTTTGATAGGGAGAACAGAGCGTGAGCTAGCGGAACGAGTGGGTGTGAAGAACGATATGCTACGAAGATCAACAACCGAGGCGAGCATTTCCAAAACTTTCTAGCTATCTAGAACATGGGGGTTTACCTTGGTCAAATGATTGAAGGGGTGTGATTTCCATTGTAGATATTCATTAACTATGCAGTTCTTCACGAAAGGAGGCGAGAAAAGTACTTCCATGGTGTTGCTCTATTGTTCGCCTCTTCCTCACTTCGCACGTCCATTAATGGTTTTACTATGACGGTGAAGTCATTATCTCGTGACAAGCAGAGGTATTCCCTGATACCTGTCTGTGGTCGTCCGTTATCTGGATATTGCCTGGAGCATTGTCAGAGTTTAGGAAGGCATCTTTAGATAATAAGACTTTTTGTTAAAGATGATAGCAATGCTATAACATTTTAACACTTACCATATATTTCCCAAGTCTGAAAAAACTGCTCAGTTCATATACATTTACTTCAATAATCACCCTTGTATTTGAAAAAAGGGCATTTTGCTTTCTCTAAGTTATGAAAAGAAGCTTTTCCCTCCCTTATTATGAGGTAATGCGAATATTTTTTTCTCCTAAACGAATGCTTTTTTACTTGTCATTTAGAAAATATTGCTTCGGTTGCGGCTTTTTCCCTTTAGGACTGTGATTTTCAACCCTTTCTCTATAACTTACCTCCTCGATTGTATGTTGCTCGTCATATACCCTTTACTGCCATGTAAAACAAGAATATCTAATGTAGACACACAACAAGAAAGCACATTTATAGATAACTCGGTTTAAGAAAAGAAAAGAAAAAAAAAAAACCCGCATCAGTTGGAAAATCACATGCTGTCTGCTAAGATCCATCGCATCGAGGGTGTCACTAATATTTTTTTTTTACTCACAGGGGTAAACATATCCTTGGTCAAAAAATCTCTGCTTTAGGCGAATTTGACTTTGTCACTGTCCAATACACATACAATTATAAAAGCTTTATAACATGGGGGGTTATATTATTTTACCTCTTTTTTTATATCTTATAAAAGTTTTTGTTTTTGATAAAGACATAGTTGTTAAAAGGGAAAAATATTCAAGTGAAAGCCTTCTTGTTATACAGGTGTTTTGATTTTTGAAGATAAAAATAGTTTATAGGGGCCTTAAATGTTTTCGCTACTACAACAACTAGGGACATAGTGAAAAATCATAGGCAAAGGATGTTAAGATATATATATTTTTTTTCATTTGGTATGACTTTGTATTAAGATATTCAGAAAATATTAAAGAGATCGAGTGTCAAGTTTTATTCAGTGCCAACGTAAAAAATATTTTCTCTTTGTATAGGGAGATTTGAGAAAATATATGCATGTGTTACTTAAAAAGCGGTGGCTGAATGTACGTTTCCCGATAAAGTAAATCACCATAGACCGGCGGTGAGGTGATCGTCTCTTAAAGATAACAACTTATCTAGCTCCATCTCTTGCTGCATATTTGTAGAAAGGCAATGACGGGGAAATCGAGAAGTAAAGTTTGGTTGAATTATACCCGTTGGCAAGGTTATTTGTGTCCTTTTATAATATTTTTTCCCGTTCTTGTAGGAGACAAAAAAAACATATTTGCTAGATAAATGAAACTACAATCGCCGTAGTCCGACTTAAAGATAGCAACTTATCTAGCCCCGTCTCTTATAGCATGTTTGTAGGCTGGTGAGAAAGACCATGGCAGGGAAATCGAGAAGTAAAGTTTAGTTGGATTATTTTCCGTCGGCAAGGTTATTTGTGTCTTTTTACAATATTTTCCCGTTCTTGTAGGAGACAAAACAGCATATTTGCTAGATGAATGAAACTATAGTAACCAACATTAGTGGTTACCATTGCATAGTTCCTTTTCTTCGTATATACTTGTGGGGAGGTACTATAGACAATTTTGTGGAGGGGGAGTAAATTACTGAATAGCTAGCCCACCTTCTGTTCTAATTCATCTTTTTCTTATATCATCATAAACAGAGGATCCCTAATCAGTGTTTACCCTGGTCTTTTATATCAGAAGAGAATGCACTGTATTGGCGTGCACAGAGTTATACATATGGGAAAGCTGAACATATTTCCTAGTTTGCATTGTAGATTGTACAAAATTGAGAGCTGAGGCGGGAACATTTTAGGAAATATACCGCATTGCCCCTTGAGGTTAATTAGCAAAACATAACTGGTTCAGCACGTGGGGACAGGTGGTGGTCCTAGTTGGTAGATAATTAACTGTTCAGACGGAAATAGGATGGGGAAACCCGTCTTTGGTCTCGCGCAGATTTGTTGAAAACCCTATTAATGCTCTCTAAATAGAATAAAACCGGTGACTTTTCAACCTGTTAGGTAATTAAACTGTTGTATAAGCTGAAATTTTCAAAGGTATGAGATAGTGGTTATCGCATTTACACAGAAAATTTAAGCTTGTTATTTTTATTATCACCTGTTAGGATGTGTGTTTGTGAAAGTCATAATAAAGACATTGAGTACAACAAGAGTTTCATGATCCTTTTGAGTGAATTGTATTTTTATTAGAAAGATGCCTTTGGGATGTAAGATAGCTTATCAATCGTCCCGCGAAGTTAAGAAATTTCTGTTGTTATTCTTATTAGGGTCTATTATATTATGATTAACCTGTTGTATAAGCTGCAAATTTCAAACGTGCGTAGTGGTAGTTATCGCATTTACATTTACACAAAAATATAAGCCTGTTATTTTTATCTTATTTGTGTTATCACCTGTTAGGACGCGTGTTTGTGTTCTTGAAAGTCATATTAAAGGCATGTTGGGTACAACAAGAGTTTCATGATCCTTTTCACTGAATTGTATTTTTATTATGAAGATACCTTTGGGATGTAAGAACGACTAGTATAACATGTTAAAAGAAGAGAGGAGTTCGCAAGTTTATCAATCGTTCCCGCGAAGTTAAGAAATTTCTGTTGAGATATTCTTATTAGAGTTGCATCTTTGTTATATTATGCATTTGTAAACATTTGTAAAGATATTGATTATGGTCTTTGCAAGTATTTTTTTTTATATATGCATATGGAGTGAGAAATGGATAGTGTCATATGCATATATTTTTGTCTTATATTTACGTAATGCGAACATTGTCAATCTTAGTAAGGGTTAAAATGGATTTCCTTTTCTTGGTTGGTTACACCTCAAGACGAGAGTGCACCGCCACCGTCATTACCTCTGAATAAGAAGAAATGATCATATTATCACCCTCGTTATATGAAATTCGGGGCGATATGATTTGTATTTGTGTCTGTTTGTTTGTACTAAAGGCATATATGAAGACCTTAATAAAGACATATTGATTACAGCAACGTATTTTATAATCCTTTTGATTGCAATGAATTCTTAATATTGGGATGTTTTGGCGATTTAACGTAACCGACGTGTCAAGACTTTTACCATTATTGCTCCGTAACGGAATATGGGGGAATGCGGGTCGGGGGATGGAGGCTTCCCTGTTCTCGGACTTTGCGTGTGTCAGCAGCTGTATGCATTTTTGTTTGATTGTGTGCTTCTTCCTCTTATTCTTATTCTTATTATTGCTTTGGAGAGGAGTAGAGACACCCTTTAGGTGAACGTATTAGTCATCATTAGAGGGACATTTATGGATTATGATGAATTAGAAGGGGTGGTCACTCGTCTGTAGCAGGGTTAATTATCGATTCAGTTACAAATTCAAACATGGTGAATATTGTGGTGTGAGGGGGAGGGAATGGGGTGAACTAGTACGTCCATCGGTCTTTTGTGCTATTTGTTTGTTTGCGTCTTCTTCCTCTACCATTATTGCTTCCTATCGGGATATGAGGGAATGTGGATCGGGGGCAGTAGGAACGGAAGGCGGTGTTCCCTGTTCTCGGACTTTGCGTATGTCAGCAGCTGGGTGCATGTTTGTTTGTTTGTGTGCTTCTTCTTCCTCTTATTCAGATTCTTCTTATTACTTCGGAGAGGAGGAGACATCCTTCAGGTGAGCGCGTTAGGCATCATTAGAGGGACATTTATGGATTATGATGAATTAAGAGGGTGATCACTCGTCTGTAGCAGGATTAATTATCGATTCAGTTACAAGATCAAACATGGTGCATATTGCCAAAGTGTTTATACAATCGAAAATAAAGGTATATATTGTATAACGAATTTTTATAATCCTTTGCACTTAATTGTATTCTTATCTCTGGTACAGTGAGAGAGGAGCAGAAATTATTGGTCATTAGCAGACCTGTGTGACCTATTTATTATTGATTTTGACAGTTTCAGTCATTAGGAGAGACGGTTTCCCTCGTCTGTAACAGAATCAATTCTCGATCTCGGTACAAGTTTAAACATGGTGAATATTGCGGTGTGGATGGGAGGAGCCGCGGGTGAGTCATCTGTAGCATCTGCCTACGGGTAATGATTTCGGTTACGGATATTGGTCATCTTTCTGTTATGATGTACTATTTTGGACTGTAAGGTGTGCGTGTTAGTCATCATTAGCTACGGTCTGGTGGTTACTGCTTTCACTCTCGACAAGGTTTTGTGGTTACGCGGTGATCATTGATCTATGTCAACCTGCATTGGAGGAGATCCTCGTCTGTACATCACTGGCTATGAGTAATGATTTCGGATACGGATATTGATTAGTTAATCACATTCAGTGGTCATCTTTCTGTTATGATGCACCATTTTCAACCGCAAGGTGTGCGCGTTAGCCATCGTTAGCTATGGGCTAGTGGTTGCCTCGTGATCATTAACCTGCTTTCACTCTCGATAAGGTTGTGTGGTTACGCTGTGATCATTGATCTATGTCACCTGTCACCTACATTGGAGGGGATACTCGTCTGTAGTACATCATTTGTTTCATTATTTCTCTTATGATGCGTCATGTACGAACATAAAATGCGTATGTGAAAAAGGTTAATGATTTCCGGGTGTTGATTATGTTGTTGTGGACATTGGTTGCGGTTTGCGGTTTGTGGTTTCGTCAAGGTCACTGATTACGTCACGGTCACTGACCTACTTTCACATTCATGTACGTGTGTGAGGGTGTTCGATTTTGTCCACCTACATCATCCTGCTTTCACTCTCGATAAGGTTGTGTGGTTACGCTGTGATCATTAATCTATGTCACCGGTCGCCTACATTGGAGGGGATACTCGTCTGTAGTACATCATTTGTTTCATTATTTCTCTTATGATGCGTCATGTACGAATATAAAATGCACATGTGAAAGTAGGTTAATGATTTCCGGAAATTGATTATGTTGTTGTGGACATTGGTTGCGGTTTGCGGTTTGTGGTTTCGTCAAGGTCACTGATTACGTCACGGTCACTGGCCTACTTTCACATTCATGTACGTACATGAAGGTGGTCCGATTTTGTCCACCTACATTATCCTGCTTTCACTCTCGATAAGGTTGTGTGGTTACGCTGTGATCATTAATCTATGTCACCTGTCACCTGCATTGGAGGGGATACTCGTCTGTAGTACATCATTTGTTTCATTATTTCTCTTATGATGCGTCATGTACGAACATAAAATGCACATGTGAAAGTAGGTTAATGATTTCCGGGTATTGATTATGTTGTTGTGGACATTGGTTGCGGTTTGCGGTTTGTGGTTTCGTCAAGGTCACTGATTACGTCACGGTCACTGACCTACTTTCACATTCATGTACGTACATGAATGTGCAGCGTTCTGTCGTCTTTCCACTACTTATATATATATATATATATATATATATATATATATATATATATATATATATATATATATGGAGAGAGAGAGAGAGAGAGAAAGAGACAGAGACAGACAGACATAGAACAAAAGATACATGTATATGTGTATATATATATATATATATATATATATATATATATATATATATATATATATATATATATATATATATATATATATATTGCTACAAGCCCAGGTAGCGTGCTAGGTGGTTTACCCTGAATTAGGTGGTTCAGTACCCGGTTGCCGTCGCGACCTTGCCATAACCCCGCGCATGCGCGTGAGGGGGTCGTGTGAGGAAACGGAGGATGG
>NW_023663432.1:0-14932 GCF_015228065.2 Penaeus monodon
AAAAAAAAAGGAAAAAAAAAAAAGGGGGAAAAAAAAAAAAGGAAAAAAAAAAGAAAAAAAAAAAAATTTTTTTTTTAAAAAAAAAAAAAAAACTAAGAAAAAAAAAAAAAAAAGAAATTTTGGGAAAAAAAAAAAAGTAAAAAAAAAAAAAATTAAAAAATGAAGGAAAAAAAAAAAAAAAAAAATTAAGGAAAAGAGAAAAAAAAGGAAAAGAAAAGAAGGAAAAAAGGTTTTAAAAAAAAACAAAAAAAAAAAAGGATTTGAAATGATAAAAACAAAAAAAACAATTTAAAAAAAAAAAAAAAGCTTAAAAAAAAAAAAAAAAAAACATTTTTAAAAAAAGATATAAAAAAAAAAAAAAAAAAATAAATAAACAAAAAAAAAATGTTCTGAAAAAAAGAAAACAAGTTGAGATTTCAGTCTGAAAGTAAAGAAAGAAAAACAAAAAGAGGCTGAAAAGGGGAAGGATATAAAATAAAAGGAGAAAACATAAGATTTACATGAACAGAAATAGATAAAATTTTAAAAAAAGGAAGAACGAAAACGAAAAAATTAAAAACAAAGAAAAATGATTTGTGAAAATAAAATAATTTAAACCAATAACAAATTAAATTTCACAAAAAACAAAAAACTTTAAAAACAAAATATAATTTAATAATAAAAATAATATTAAGCAATAAATAAAATAAAAAATATAATAAATAAATAATATATAAAATAAAAAAAATTTTTAAAAAATAAAATAGATAAATAAAAAACAAATAATAAATAAAAAAAAACAATAAAATAAAAAAAAATAAATTAACTAAAACATACCAACATTAATAAAAACAAAAAAAATAACTAATTATTATAAAAAAAAAATCTATTTAAATATTTTAAACAAGGGTAAAGACCAAGGGAAAATCTTGCGAAGCGTGGAGGCAAAAATTTAAAACCTAAAAGAAAATGAAGAACTGTTGCAAGGGAAAAGAGGTCCCGTTCCTTATTTTTACTTTCTTTAAGAAATCCGTATGGGATTTACAGACCCCGGAAAAGGCGCTTCATTGCTGGAAAAAATTTTCGTTATTCTAAAAAAAAAAAAAATAAAAAAAAAGTTATAAAAAAGTAAAAAAAAAAAAAAAAATTAAAAAATGTAAAAAAATAAAAATATGTTATTTACATATAAAAAATTTTTCGTTTTTTAAATGTTCAAGTTCGCCCAATAAATATATAATTTAAATATTTATTAACATCATATAATATATATATATTATAACTATATATATATATATATAAATATAATTATATTTAATTATTTTTACTGTAATTTATTTTGGCAAAGATTATAAAAATTATGGATATATATATACTCATAGTGAATAATATAAATTACATATCAACAATAACCACACCACATGATGCGTTTGTTATTATACTATATATAAATTAATCTAAATAAACTACTAACAACACACACACACCTAATATATATATATATTAATATATTATTATTTTTTTTTTTTTTTTTTTTTTTTTTTAATAAAAGGTTAGGTTCATGTTTTGGGAGCCGGGGCCGTGGGTTTTTTTCACCGCCATGATACCTTAAAATTGTAGTTTTTTTCATGTTTGTGATGGGTCTTGGAGTGAGTACTGGGAGGGTTCCCCAGTTTCCTTTTCCACGGGAAGGAGTTTTTGGCGGTGTTACTTTTTTAGGTTAATTATTTCATTTCTCTTAAAAAAAAAATTTTTCCCGGGCTTGGGAACCCAGCATTGACCTTGGGCTGGCTTGGGCCACCCAGTGGCTAAGGTAGGCAATCGAGGTGAAAGTTTCCTTTGCCCAAGGGAAACAAATTATATATAATTATATATGAACATATAATATAATATATAATTATAATATTATATAATTATATAATATAGAGAGAGAAGAGAGAAGAAGAGAGAGAGAGAGAGATACACACACACAGAAACACGGACACACACCACACCACAAACATACACACACACACACAACACACACAACACACACACACACCACACAGAAAACACGTATGCACACACACACACACACAACAACCACAACCACACACACACACACACATACACACACGTACAACACAGAACGATATATATATATATATAATTATAATATATATATATATATAATAATATATATTAATATATATAATATACATACATACACACACAACAAACACACACCAAACACACACACACACACACACACACACACACACACAATTATATATATATATATATATATATATTATTATGTGTGGGGTGGTGTGTGTGTTGTGTTGTGTGTTATGTGTGTGTGTGTGTGGTGTTAGTATTTTGCAATGAATTTGCAGATTTCTCCAAGGCAATATGTTCGTGAGATCGGGCTCGAACCATTAATCGGAGCGCACGCTCTTTTTTTTACAATTTTCCAGTGGCTCTAAACCAATATATATATATATGTGGTGTGTGTTGTGTGCGTGCGTGCATATACATATATATGCATGCATATATGTATTATTTATACATAATACATTTATACATGCATTTATGTATATACATATAATATAAGTATATTAATAATATTATATATATAATATATAATATATAATAAATATTATATATATAATATATATAATATTGAATAAAGCAAAAAACAACTCCCTTTCCGTGCTGATACAATGGAAGAAAAAACCCACACATACAAAATACAAAAAATAAATCTAGTTTTTTTTTGTTGGATTGTGGTTTTTTTTTTTCCCCATATATATATTATTATAATATATAATATAATATATATATATAAAATATATAGATATAATATATATATATATATAATTACATACACACAACACACACACACACACACCATAATATATACATATCAAATATGTGATATATTTTTTTTCAATGCGTTTTTTTTTATTTATCTTCTAATTAAAAAACCTTTTCCTCGTAAATTCTTTGACATGTTTTCCCCCTGTTTCGTGTGGGGTGGGTTTTGTGTTGTATGTTACATGTGTAGTAACGCTTAGACGTAAAATGGGCCCTGTCTACGATTTAATTTTTATCTTTTATCTTTGTTTTTTTTTAATGGGAAATAAAATCAGCCCCTGAAAAACCTTTAACAGATTTTTGGTAAAAAGAGGCCCTTCAGATTGGATATCGTAAAATATAATAAAATCTTAGCTGATCCAATTTTTGTTGTAGTATTTCCCCATCTCCATAAAAATACACTAAAATACTAATATTCCCCCAAAAAAAATTCAGGGCCCCTTCACTTTATAATTTTAAAAATTGCCTTGTTTTTCCAATAGTTTTTCCACATAGTGACTTTTTCATTTCAAACCCCAGTTTTTATAACCAAATTTTATAGTAAAATTTATTTTCCACTTTTATAATCCCCACGTAATAATATTTGCTTTAAAAGGTGAAAAAAAAACATAAATAAATTTATCGACCCTATGAATTAAAACCCGTTTGCAAAAAAAATAAAATTTTCTATAATAAACAAGGTGATCTGTCCCCAAACCCCCCCATTGCCGTGGGGGTATCTCGTATCTTCTCCTCCTTTTAAACGAGTCTTATTCATCAAAAATTACTTATTTTTTTTTGAAGGAGGCAGTGCCGCTTTGTCCCCCCGCCTCTCTGGAACTTTTAAAAACACTATACTGTGGTTGCTTGTGTTAAGTACAAAACCCACCACTTTAATTCGCTTAAATACCTGAGTGGACGGGAAACGCCGGTTTTTTTTTCCCCTTTTTTTGGTTTTTGGTGAATTCCCTAAAACGTTAAAAAAAGTGGCGACCAGGTACTTTTGTTTTTTGCTTTGGTAAGTATGAGTTTTTGTTTAACTATAAAAAATTTTGGTGATTGGTTAAGTAGGATGAAAAGCTTATAACCAGGTTGATTTAGAATTCCTGTTAAATATAAACCTTAACCACACTTTATACTTAACACAGAAATATCCATATGTAAAAATGTTTTATATATATATTTTAACACACACACCCCCAAAAACCCCAAAAACATATATTAACCCTTTTTTTTTTTTTTGTTATGTTTTAAATTTATTATAATATAATTAATATTATATATATTATATATATTTTAATAAAATATTTTAATATAATATATATGCATTATAATAGAAAAACAAATATAATATGAAAAAACCTTTTGTAAATATATAATTTCTGTATATTTGTCTGTGTGGGGGTTTTTTTTTTAGTGCGGTTGGGGGTTTGTGTAATTCACCCTATTACAACTACACGCAAAAACAACACCACCACAAAAATTTCATTTCTTTAGTTTTTTGTAAAAATATTAAATTTATTATACACCCATATATGTATATATATTAAAATAATAATAATATATATATATTATAATTATATATATTATTTTTTATAATGTGTTACATATGTAAATATATGTAAAATATATTTGGTTGGACGCTCCCTGAAGTAAATGCCCCAAGTCATTTTTTTTTTTGGGCGATTATCTGTTTTTTTTTTTTTCCATATAATTAAAGCTCCCATTCCTGGGGTTGCAACCCGATGGTATAATTTTTCAGTGCCATGGCCCTTTGGGTAAAAACTGGTCTAAAAAAAACCCCAAACCCGTTCGCCTGTATCACAAAGGTGCTTTAAGACATTTACTATCAGTGTTTGGACAAAAAACAAATGTTTCTGCCTGTACCAAAAAAACGATAATGTAAAAAAAAAGAGAGAAAAAAAAAAAAAAAATTGCCCTAAGAGAAGAAATGCTAGGATTAGCGGGGCAGGGGGATATGCCACTTTTTAAGGAAATGTTGTTGGGAAATGAAAATAGAATTGAGGGGGGGCTAGTGGGGTTTTCAAAAACTATTTTCAGAGCCCGCAGGGGGGGAATTTTTTTACTGTAAAAAAAAAACAAATTTTTTTTGTTTTTCTTTTTTTCCTTTTTCACTATAATTAGGGTTGCTGGGAAAAAAGAGTAAAAAATTTTTGACAGCCAAAATATGCATGGAAAAATCGAAAATGGGGATGTTTTAAAATTTTTTAAAAACCCTTGAACACGGTTTCTGAACGCCTTTTTAAATTATGAAAAAAACTTTGGCCCCCTTTGGGGAAAGAAAAAAAAGCATGATTTTCAAAAAAAAAAAATCACTGGATAGGGGGTTTTAATTTTTCCATTAGGACTTTGGGGGCATTTTCCCCCTTTTCCCAAAAGGTAAGTTGGAAAATGGAGAATTCAGAGCGCAAAAACTGGAAAAAAGGGGAAAAAAGCAGCCCGGCCCATTTTAAGCGAATGTTGAAAAAACCTAAAAATTAGAATGCAGGTACAAATATTTATCAAAAAATTTTTAAACATGATCCCATACCCCCCCCTCAGATAAATTTTTTTTTTTCCATGATTAAAATGGTAGCTAAAAAAGATACATCTATTCGGTGATTTTGGATCACCAAAAAAAAAAACAAAATGGGGGACGGTGAAAATGTAAAAAGTTTAGTTTTTTAGTTTTTTTTAAAAATTTCCCCCTTTTAAATTTCGATATTTATGACTAGGGGGGGCTTTAACAAAATTTTTTTTTGCTAAATATTTTGGGGACATTTGGACAAAAAAAAAGTATATATTTTTCAAAACGAGGAATATAGGTGTTTTAAAACCAGTGTCGAAGAATTTTTTTCCCCCGCCATAATTTTCAAACAAAAAATGAAGTACCCAAAATCTTGAATATTTTGAACCCGATTTCCCCCCAAAAAACCCAAAACAGGCCAGGAAAAAATCTTTGGGGATTTTATTTGGTTTTTATGTTAAAAGGGGGGCTGATGTAATTTTTTAAAAAGATTAAAAAAAAAATTAAACAAAAAATCATTCAAGATTCAGCATTTGGGAGTTTTAAAAAAAAACAAATATAAGATGGGTCCCATGTTCCCACCCAAAAAACTCTCCATCAAGACATGTAAAAAAACCCCGTAACGGGGGACAAAATTCAGTAAGCATTTTTTTGGCCCCGTTTTATGTATTAGCTTTTTTGACCCCTTGACTCACAAATTACTGTAAAACGATAATTTTGGTTTTGAGGGGGGATTAAATTTTTCCGTGTGTTTTTTCCCTTTGAGTTTTTTGGGTTTTTTCAGAAAATTTTCGGAGGCTCTTTTTTTTGGGAAGGGCTAGGTTTGGTCAAGGAAAAAAAAAAATATATTTTAAAAAATTATTTATATTCCTTTTGGGGAAAGGGGTTTTTTTCCCAAAGTTTGAGTTTTTTTTTTTTTCAGAATTTTCTGCTGTTTTCAGGTGGTCTGGAATCTCTTCAAAAATGTTAAGAATTTTTTTTTTATTTTATTTTTTTAATGTTTTCTAGGCTTTTAGAAGGGGTGTCCAAGTAATATGTAAGCATTGCAATAAAAAATTTTCCAAAAATTTGTTAATTTTGATTTTTTTTCGAAAAAAAATAAAAAACTTTCTACATGCGAAAAAAAATTTGAATATTTTATCATTCTACAGTACATGTGATTGATATAAAGTAAAAAAACCAGATCATGATCAAATTTTTTGCCAAGATCACAAGGGGGCGGTTAATGAAATGGCCCTTTTTTGTTAAATGTAAGGAAATCCTCAATTGCTTATATTTTTCAGTGGGGCGGTTTTGAATCACTTTTCTTTATAGGGTATTTTTTTTTTGTAATTTAAAACATTAACTCATTCGCAAAATATAACATCTGTTTATCCCATCCTTAAAATTGGGTTTTTCTAAAACAACCACACACAGACCACCAAACCAACACACACCAAAAATATATAATAAAATATATAATATATATATAATATATAATAAATATATTAAATATATAAAAAATAAAATTTAAATTTTAAAGTGTAAAAAAAATTATATTTCAATAATAAAAATTTAATATAAATGTAAAAGTAAAATAATACAAAATGCAAAACCCATTTTAATAAAATTTAATTATTAAATAATTATATAATATATTAATATATATATATATTTATAATATATTAATATTAATATAACTGTTGTGGGGTTGTGGTTATAAATAATAATATTTACATATAAAATAATTAAATTTTTATATATTATATATATATATAATTATGTATATTGAATAATTTATATGTTTTAAAATACCCTCACCCACACAGGAATATTATGGGACAACACAAACACACACCCCACAAACAACACCCCCAACCGCAAAAACACAAACACCAAAACACCCAACAACACACACAACAACCCCCAAACACCCCACCAAAAACACAACAAAAATGGGTTAATATTATTAATATTTTATTATATATTTATATATATATAATATTTATTAATTTTTACACACAAAAAAAACAAAAAAAAAAAACACACACACACGCGCACCCCCGCAACAGGTAAATACACTTACATATTATTTTTGCCCAAAGTACGAAACGTATTGGGGGGAAAAGGCAAATTTTAAAAAAGAATAAATAATGAGGGTGGTTTTTTTAAAAACCCTTTTTTTTTTGTATTTTAAAATTTTGTTTATTTTCGAAAAAAACCCGAAGAATTTTCATTAATTTTTTCCCCCCAAAAATTAAGTTTTTTTTTTTAAATATTATATTTTTTTTTCTCGTTTTAGTGAGTGGGGACCTTCTTCCGATCGTGAAGCTTTAAAGGAAACCCGAAAAGAAAGGGGATTGATCCTTTCAAAATCTGAAGCAAAACGCCCCAGTTCGCCATTAAAAAATTTGCTGAAAGTCCCTTGGAGGTATTGGGGTTTTTTAATCCAATGAGTTCATTTTTCAGAAAAATTTTTTCCCTAATTTTATTTTATATTTTATGTGTGGATTATATAAGTCTGTGTGTTTTTTTAAAGGGCAAAGTGTGTCCATCCTCTTTTCAACCCACAAAAATAAATTTATATATTAATATATATAATATATATTATTTAAAATATAAAAATATATTTAATATAATTTTATATATTATATTATAATTGTATTTTTATATTGGTGTGTGTGTTGGGTGTGTGGTTTTGTGTGTGTGGTGTGTGGGGGTGGGGGTGTTGTGTGTGGTGGGGGTGTGGTGGGTGTGGTTTTGGGGTGTGTGTTTGGGGTGGGGTTGGGTTTTGGGTTGGTAATGGTGTTTTTGTTGTTTTGTTGTAAATTTGAATGAAATTAAATAAAAACTTTTGTGTAAAAATTTTAATATTAAAATGTTTCATATATATATATTAATATATTAAATATTAAAAATATAATATATAAAAAATAGATAAATAATATATATATATATATATACACACCACAATACAATACACCCCAATACAAAAGATGAAAAAAGTACACCACGCAAGTATATTGCCACAAACACACCACACCACTACAAACCACCCCAACCACACAACACACACACAACCAAAAAAACACACACACACCACAACAAACCACACCCCAACACACCAACACAACCAACACACACACGTACAATATAAAACGTAAAATTGAAAAACCAAAACACCAAAAAACACACACAACACCCCACACCCAAAAAAAACCCACACACACCACACACAACAAAACCACACACAACCAAAACACAAACACAAAACACCATGTAACAAAAAGTTTTCGTATATTGAAACACACACACAAAAACAACCCCAAAAACACACCAACACCACACCCCAAAACAACAAACCAACACTGTGCCCCTATAAGTACTAAAAATTTTAAACCCCACAACCAAACACACCAAAACCACACACCACACACACACACCACCACAAAACCACAACAACACAACACACCACACCAACAACAACACACACACACCCAACACACACACACCACACAACCCCCGTTTCACTTATAAGTACGTTATTTTTAAAAAAACAACCACACACACCAAAACACACCCTGTAACACATATAAGTACGTAATAATGAAAACACACACCCAACCCCCACCAAAACACACCCAAAACACACACCAAAACACACACACAACACATAACGGGTACAAAATAAAGTACCCTAAAATGAAACAACACACAACAACCACAACAACACAAAACACCAAAACACCAACATACTACACATATAAGTAAAAGAATATTGAAACACACACACACAAAAACCCCAAAACCAACAACCACACCACACACCAACACAAAACAACCAACCACGCCAACACAACACCCAAAACCCCACACCACCACACACACACACACACACACACAACCCCCACACACACACCACACACCCACACACACAACACCGTACGCAAACATACTGTACACATTTAAAAATTACTAATTTGAAACCACACACCAACACACAACACACCCACAACACACAACACACCACACACACACAAAAAACCAAACAAAAACACCCCAAAAACACAACCCCAAAAATACTGTACAACATAAAAAACGTATAAATTGAAAACACCCACACCCACCACACACAACAACAAACACACAAACAACAACACACAAAACAAAACCCCCCACAAAACCCCGTTTTTTTTAAAAAATAATGCCAAAAACGTTTTTTTTTTTCCCCCCAGGTCCCCGTTTTGGTCATCCCCCCGATCGAAAATTCCCCGGCGATGGGCCCCCCCTGGACCCTTTTTTTTGCCATTTGGACCCGATGGTGGGGGGTTCCCCCCCAACGCCCCCTTTTTAAAATTTTTTTGGGTTTTTTTTCTAGGCTACAGCAAATTCAAAGACCCCCCTTTTGTGATAGCGGGGGGGTGAAGTGATTTATGTATGGATTACATGGGATATGGGTGTGTGTCTGTATATAGGATTGGATTATAAAAAAAAAAGGGTAAGGATTTGTGTGTTATTTAATGAATACGGTTTCAGGTGTAAAATACAGGTTTTTTCTTTTTTTTTGTTAAATACTGTAAAATGCATTTTAAAATGTAAAAAACAATATAGACCTTGTTTGTTAAAATTTAAACCAATGTTGGAAAAAAAAAGGGTCTAAAGCGGAATTTGTTTCTCTATTCTAATTTTGAAATTATTTTTTAATTTTTGATCGAATAGTGTACAGATTTAACACTCGCTAGGGAAAAGGATGTTAAAAAAATAAATGAATAAATGATAAACAAAAAAACCAAAAAAGAATAAATGAAAATAAAAACACAGAAAAAAACGTAAAAAAAAAAAAAAAAAAAAAAAAAAAAAAAAAAAAAAAAAAAAAAAAAAAAAAAAAAAATTTTACGTTCCGTATTTTAAGCTTGCACACCCTTTCCTTTTTGCCTAAATTAATTTTATGATGCCATTTTAATATGGAAAATGAGGGGATTAATTTTTTAAAATGTCAATTGCATGGGAAGATTATCTATTTATTATTAATTATTTTTTTTAATTATATGATTTTTATATTTGTTATTATAATTTAAAAAATATATTCTTTAAGAGTTATAAATTGATATTGAAGGAGGGTGAAACGTTTTGAAGGGAATAAATTTTTAGCCCATTTTTTCTTTCAAAAAGTGGGTTTTACGGCGCCAAATTACGTCCTGAATTTACCTACAGCCTTGATTAATTATGTTTTTGCCAACAGATGCTTGCAAAGGACCGAAAACGAGAGGGAGGACAAATAAATAAATAATTTTATGATTTTTTTTTTTTTTTTTATCGTTCTTTCCGGTCCGTGCGAAAACCAAAAAAACCCCACGTCAAAAACCCGGGAATCAGTAAAAATGATATACAGATGGAAAAGGAAAAAAAAAAAAAAAATTTTGGTAAACGATTTATTCCCTATAAATTTACTTATTTTTTATAAAAAAAAAAAAAAAAATTATTAATAAACTTCCATGCAAGCATTTTGTCTATTTTTTTTGAATGTTAAGCTGTAGAAAAAATTTTGCTTTTTGTGGCATTAAAAAAAATTTCTCTCTTCTCTCTCCCCCCTCTCTCTCTCTCTCTCTCTCTCTCTTTCTCCTCTTCCTTTTCTTCTCTTCTCTCCTCTCTCTTTTCTTTTCTCCCCCCCTCTGTTTTCCCCGAGGTAAAGAAAGACCCGCCAAGGGGGGGAAAATTGATCCCCAAATTAAAATTTAAAAGTCAGTTTTTTTTTTTTTTCGTCTTCTTTTTAAAGGCTGGAAACATTCATTTTCCCAAAAAAAAATAGTATTATCAAGTTTATATCACCTCTCTCTCTTCTCTCTCTCTCTCTTCCTCTCTCTCTCTCTCTTCTCTTCTTCCTCTCCTCTCTCTTCTCCCTCTCCCTCTCTCTTCTCTCTCTTTCACAACACCCCAACACACACACCAAAAAAGAAAGAGTTACACACATTTTCCACCCCGAAACACTAAATACATTTTTTTGCACTTCATGATTTTTTGTATAATTTTGGCCAAAATTCATATTTAAACCCTATTATGCTCAATTCTTTTTTTTTGAAGGAACTGTGGATTGTTTGGAGGATAACAAAAAAAATATCAAATTCTGGAGGTTACGCCCGATGGATATTTAGTTTTTTGATTGCCAGCAGTATCACTGAAACTACAAACAACTACTAGAATTAAAGTTTAGAAGAAAGCAAACGAAAAAGGCTGGCTTATTTCTTAATGCCAAAGAAAAACTAAGATCATGAAGATTTCAAAGATAACCGGCAATGAAAACAATGATGGAAAACCATTGTTACAATCAATGGAAATGATTTGTGGGGAAAAATGTTGAAAATGAGTTCCACTTATCTTGGAGCTTGTTTTTTAAACTATACATATGATGATTTCACCGGAGATAAAAAAGAAGAAAATTACCCATTGCCAAAAAGCGCCACAGTTGCTCTCAATAACATCTGGAAAGACCGAAGGCATTTTACCTTACGGGACAAAGCTTGAGGTTTATTGAACTCATTATTTTTTCCCAAATTGCATCATATGGTTTTTCTGAGTGTTGGGTGGTTGAAAGTAGATAGACAAGAAAAAAAGATCAATTAGTTTTGAAAATGTGGTGGTTTACAGACGAGTTACTTTTGGCGTATTAGCTGGGACAGAGAAAGAAGAACGGAATTGATGGAAAGTGCTGAAGAAAAAAATAAAATTGTAAAAAGACCGACTTTTAGACATCTTGAAAACCAAAGGGAAAATTTAAAAAAGTTTTATTGGTCATGTAATTAGAAGTAAAAAGTATTGAGAAAAAAAACTTGCTTGAACAGGGATGGTGGATTAAGAAACAGAGGAAAGAGGCAAAACCAAAGACAAGACTGAAGCGACAATATCAAAAAGATATTTTGCGGGCGGGTGTCGATGGTTATAAAGTGGAAAAGAAAAAGCGTAAAGATCGAGTGTTTTTTTAGTGGGCGGGAAAGGGGGATGGGGGAGAGGTCCACGGGCTGCTCAAAGCATGAGCATACCGTTTATTGATGATGATGCCTCATTCTTATATTTTAATTACCCACAGATTAAATTCTTCCTTTACTTTCTTTTTTTTTTTCCATGAAATTCCCTTAATGATAGTTCTAATAAAAAAATAAAAATTTTATCTTCCACTGATAATAAATCTATGAAATTTTAAATATTCCTTTCAAAAAATGGGTATCACTTATCCTTTTCTCTCTGTATTGTCATTACCAAAGCTGTTTTTGGATGCATCCACTGAGGGTATTGTGTATCATGCATATGTAAACTAGCAGGGCTGCCTGGGATGTTCAATTGCTTTTTTAAACATTTTTAAAATAAAACGAACTACAGTGCTTTCAAACAAGCATTTTATAGGCCATGCACAGAGACAAACAATACAAAACGGGACCACACAACATGCACACTACAGGATTCTCTTCCTTTGGGAAAAATTCTATTTTTACCTAGTAAATCTGGTTAGATTTCTGCTATGGTTGAATTTTCTTTAATGGCAAACGCAAAAAAATGGAGGAGCAAAATGATAGCATAAAAAATCCTAAAAGTCAGAGTCATGTCGGGTTTAGGTCCCGCTTCTATGGAACGTCGTGAACCTGGTTTTTTTTTGGTCAAGGCCGAGAGCGTGGATCTGAAACGCCAAACGAGAGCTGGACTAAGTTTTAGGGTGACTTCTCTTGCTATAGTTCTTCAAAACCTACAGTCGCAGATTGTTCATAGTATATTTTCTTAAAATTAAGGGCCGGATATTTCTTTTCGCATTTATATCATAATTTTTTTTTTAAAAAAGTATGCTTGTTTAACAAAAAACTCTCCTTTCTGACAGGAAACTGGTGCTCAATGTATACTACACCTTGGCAGTGGTTTTTGTGTCCTCCATCTTACTCATGGCGAGGCGGGTTACTCCCTCTTAGTGGCCAGCGGCGTCTTCTGCCTCTTCCCTCACCTTCTTCTACGGCGCCGACCATCTACTTTACTTACCTCAACGTCTCTAACAGACCGACGTCCTTCCCTCCCACGTCCCAACCCGCCGGTTCCCCCAGGGCAAACGCAGGAAAACGGTAGACCACAGCCACTAATCCGAACAACGTCTTCGTTACTAATCCGACCTATCCCTCTACCATGAAAATTATCACACCGTCTACCATGAATTATCCCACCGTCCCTAACCATGAATTTTACCCACCGTCTAGCCCGAACTACCCGCCACCCGAGTACCCTGCTAACAGCCCAATTGGGACCCAGGCCCTAATTTCGGAAACCGATGGGCCATTAACGTTAAGGTATAAAGATTTGGGAGGGAGGTGGGGGTGGGTGGGGGGGAGAGTGAAGATTTTTTTTGGTGTGGTTTTTTCCCCCTTCAGAGAAAAATTTGTGAAAAAAATGTTAGTGGTTTTACGCCTCTTTTGTTTTTTGTAACGGTGGGTGGGGAAGCTCGGCCAGTGTTTTTTTCATGGAGATCTTGATTGTGATTAAAGAATGTACTTTGCCCAAACTGTGGCAAAAGCATAACCGTACATTAGGTTAATTTTTTTAATTTTGAGGAGGTAACATTGTTTTTAAGGCCAAGGGAAAAAGAGAGGAAAAAAAACGATGAGGGTGATATTAGGTGTGTTTTAAATAACTGGTCCGTATTTAAATCCGGAGAGAAAAAACAATAAAACATTTCCACACACCACACAACCACCACACCACACACAACACACCACACAACACACACAAAACAACACACACACACCAACAACACACACACCACAAACACCAACCCACACAACACCACACAACACAACACACACACACAAACGCACGCGCACGCGCGTATTCCGCTGATCTGAGAGATTTTGTCCATTATAATGACTTTTGTTATGATAATAATTAGTGATGTACCAGTAAATTCTATTTCCATTTTATATTTATCTGTTTCATAAGGTCACTGCTCGTTAGGGGCACTTTAATAAACTATTTGAAATAAAACCTGAATGAAGCTTATTGGCTTTGAGTATACCCTAGGTGTATGCTAAGGTCATTGGGTCATCACTGCGTTGGCCAAGAAAAAAAATCCTCGTCTAATGTTAAATTTACTGTTTGACTCTTGTCGGAATGATTCTAGCATGATTTGTTTCCATTTGTTTCCATTTTTGTGCCCGATATTGCGCAATTATTTGCTGTTTTTTTATACCATGTAAAAGATTAGGCTAAAAAGGGATCAAACGCTCTTAGCCTCTTTCTCTCCACCCACTCAAAAAGAGAGAGAGAGAGAGAAGGAGAGAGAGAGAGGGAAGAGAGAGAAGAGAGAGAGAAGGAAGAGAGAGAGAGAGAGAGAGAGAGAGAGAGAGAGAGAGAGAGAGAGAGGGAGAGGGAGAGAAAGGGGAGATAGAGAAAGAGAGATACATTGCATGTGGGCCACTTTTTCGCGCGACTGAAATCACTTACACAGCTTTCACAAAAAGAGAATCTGATATAACATATACCAACCAAAGGAAAAAAAAAAAGTTTTTTCCCCCCCCAAAAAAAAAAAAAAAAAATTTTTTGGGGGGGTTTTTTTTTTTAAAAAACCCCCCCCCCCCTTTTTTTTGG
>NW_023663433.1:0-10000 GCF_015228065.2 Penaeus monodon
AGGGATAGTTGGGTAGAAGCCATCCTGGGTATCAGACCAATCCGAACCCTGGGCCCGTGCCCGTTGTCCTGAAGACCGATAGCCCTTATCTATTTATAATAACCAACAGCAAGAGCTAAGAGAGAGTGGTTTCTGTTCTCTCCCCCCCCACCTCAATGGAATCTTGGTTGCGTTCTCCAGTACCAAATAGGATCGAGTTATGTGGAAGACACTTCCTTACCGCCGAACTTCCCTATGCGAAGGACAGTAATTTGATGCCCACCCCCCAGGCGAATACAGGAGCCCACAAAGGTACTCCGGTAGGCTCAGGGAGTCACATGAAGAGAGGAAAGATTCAGAATAAAAGAAAAAGTGCCCCAAAAGACCCCTCAGACTACTGGGCCTCACTACCCAAGGTCAATGCCCATAAGGCTACCCTGGTGGGTGATGGGGTGCTAACTGCTACTACTGTAGTCTCATGTCACCTGCAAAACAATAGCACTGAAGGTGCAAGCAAACACTAAAGTGTGCAAAGGATCTGTAAAGACTTATTAATTTGTTGCTGCTGCATTATGGGTGTTAGCGAAATCTTAAACACGATATTCTTTCTTTCATTCTTGTTGGATTTTTGGCTATCAACCATGGGCATGTGGCCAGGTTATTAAGCCAATGGCTCCTATTTATTCTATCATCAATATAAGTCATAAAGTTTGTCTCCTTAAAAATGATTACTTTATTTATTATTTTTTCATCATTTGATATAGATTAGATGTTTGTAAAATCTATGTTTTTGTTCTTAGGTAATTTTTTAGTGGTTTATCTATTGTTGTTGTAGTTTGGATATATTGTGGGGATATGGTTTATTGTGAGGGTGATGTTTCAAAGGGGCATTGTGGAGAAACCTTTTTTCTATATAAGAGTGAAGTGTATCATTCTTGTTGCGTTGACCCTAAGGCGGGTCAACACCACCTCCTCCCTTCTTTCTTTTCTTTGGGCTGTCCCCCCATCTCTATGAAGGTTGATTTAGTGGTTTGTTTGTAGGTTGGTCCCTCACTTTGCCACAGGAGATGTATTTTTGCTTTTATAAGAGACCAAAACACCTGAGATCTGTACGACTATGGTAGTGTCCAGATCGCCAGTTGACCGGCTAGTTTGTCAGCCTGTTCATTGCCATGGATGCCAGAGTGGCCTGGTACCCATATTAGCTTGATTGATTTGTTGACACCATGTAACTTACGAATGATATTACCCAGTAATTCCTTTTTAGTGGTTTCTAATGATTTAATAGCTTTAAGTGAACTTAACGAATCTGAAAAAATAACTATTCTATCGTGGGTCGTCGATAGTGCAGAATCATGGCTTTATAAATGGCAAAACTTCAGCAAGAAAAAATCGATGTATGATTCAGCAGTCTGAACTCTGGACATTCAGTTGCCCATACACCCGCACCCCACACACTCATCTGTCTTGGAGCCGTCGGTATATATATGAAAAAAAGGGAGATGTTTACAAGGATCTCTCTGAACCTCTGGCGTACCTCCACCTCCGGCTTCATGCCTTGCTGATGGAAGCCAGGCTTCATGATAGAAAAGTTGGGGTTTCCCATGGCTCTATATTTTGACTGAACCAGGGTATCGATGGTTTAGAGAGATCTATACCGACTTTCTCGACAGGTCGTGGAGTTTCATGGCAAAGGGCCTAATGCCTCTATTGCCATTATAATGGCTCGGGTCTCGAGCCACCCTTGCAGCATAGGTCAGGGTTATTGGCTGCGTCTGAGTCGGAGGGGAGGTACTTCTGAACTCCACCTCAAGACGCTCGATACAGTGTACTTCAGGGCTCCAAGACACACGCAAACAGCATTCTGCACAGCATCCAAACCTTTCAATTTGTTCTTGATGCTGAGCCATACACGATTGACCCATAATCTACTTCAGACCTAATCAGGCTTTCTATATCATTAGCAAAGACTTTCTATCAGCTCCCCATTTATTACCAGAAATGTACCATAATAAATTTAGTGTTTTATGACATTTATTCTTTAAATTGACCAATATGGTCTTTCCAATCGAGTCTACTATCAAAAGTACCCAAAGAAACTTAGCAGAATTTTGAATAGGTATTGGGTGGTTGTCTAGAGTTTGCTTGATGTTCGGCTTCC
The DNA here is from genome assembly GCF_015228065.2 of Penaeus monodon. NCBI lineage: Eukaryota > Metazoa > Arthropoda > Malacostraca > Decapoda > Penaeidae > Penaeus > Penaeus monodon. Next base: position 2,141 of record NW_023663433.1, read on the forward strand.
TCCTGTGTGAAAAAATACCCAATAATATTTCTAATGGAAAACTTAAACCCCACTGGAAGCCCCAGTTATGAATCATATCCATTGCCAATTGGATGCGATTTGCTGAGACTTCTGCATTATTGCTGGAGTGCCATAATGCACAATCATCACATACAGTGAGTATTTAAGATTCCAAGGAGGATCTGGTAAGATGTCATTTATCAATGCATAAAATAATGTTGGTGACAAGACACTTCCTTGTGGGACCCCGTTGCCTAGACAAAATGTCCGAAAAAGTGACATAACTTGCAGCAAAAGTTCTTTCAAAAATGAATTTTGAATAAAACAAGGCGAGTTTCCACGTAATCCAAAAATACTGAAAAAAAACAAATTGGCAATTGCCTCTTGAATATGACTGTCCAGCTTTACTAGCTGATCGAGAATTGGCGTCCCTTTTCGAAGCCAACAACTGCTCGTCAACTAGTAAATTACTCGAATTTAAAAATGCAATAGCCTACTGTTAAATTCGTTCCATGACCTTGTATAGCAACTTGTCAACGCAATTGGGCGGTAGGAGATGGCAGATCTGGGATTACCCCCTCTTTTCAATATGGGAATGATATGGGCGAAGTGCCATGAGTTTGGAAAAGTGTGGCTTTTCCAAATTTCATTGTACACTTCTGCAACTTAATCATGCCCATCATGATTAAGATGCTTTATCATCTCATATCGAATCTCATGGGGGCCTGGGGATGTTCCTCTACAGGCTTCTAGGGCTCGGACATTCTCATCCATAGTTAGGTTTTTATTGTAATCAAATTCATCTCCTGTGGCAAAGTGAATGGGTTTTGCAGCTCAGCGCTTTCTTGATGATCAGGAAGGCGGGATGGTAGTTGTTTGAGCTGCTTGTATGAGAGAACTGCCGGGCGAGTGTATAAGCAATGTCTCTAGGTGAATCGAAATTATTCCCCTCGTGAATGATGTTAATTTTGGAAAGATATTATTTTCTTATTGCTTTTATTGACAGGGGGACCAAACCTCTGATATTTTGGTATCCTGTTAATTGTAGAGACAATGCTCTGCCAGGAGTCTCTTTTTGCTTTTCTTAATACTCTACAAGCCCTAGCTCTTGCTTGTTTGTAGTTGCAAAAGTTCTCATTAGTGATTATTATTTTTGAAAAGCCTGTAGGCCTTATTGCGTCGGGCACAGCGCCCTGCTGCAATCTGGTGTCCACCATGGAACTCTATGCTTTTACACTATCTGTCGAAGTTTTAGGATGGAAAGCAATGCTGCTTCTATAATCGAATTCTGATTATTGTTTACTTTATCATCAATGGTTTCTCCAACAAGTTCGAGCTTGACGCTCCTTGTCTTATTACTCTACGAGCCCTAGCTCTTGCTTGTTTGTAGTTGCAAAAGTTCTCATTAGTGATGTTATTTTTGAAAGGTCTGTAGGCCTTATTGCGTCGGCACAGCGCCCTGCGGCAATCTGGTGTCCACCATGGAACTTTATGCTTAACGCTATCTTTCGAAGTTTTAGGAATGGATAAGAATGCTGCTTCTATAATCGAATTCTGATATTGTTTACATTATCATCAATGGTTTTCTCCAACAAGTTCGAGCTTGATGCTCCTTGTAAGGCGACCCAGTCTGCTCTTTTTACGTTAAATTTAGGTGCTGAAAGCATACTCACTGTGTCACATGAATATTTAATCAAATAGGAAGATGATCGCTTCCCAACGAGTCATCAATGGTGTGCCACAGGCACTTCGCTGCTATTGATGAAGAGACCAGTGATAAGTCAATAAAGTTCAAATTATCGGTATTATCGTCCACCCGCGTCGGACTACCATCGTTCAGAAGGATTAAATCAGACTTATTAATCAACTTAACTACTTGCTCACCTCTATCATCCATCTGCAGGGAACCCCATAATGTATGATGAACATTAAAATCACCTGAATTACTTTATATTTTGTGGCAAACGTTCCTGAAGAGCAAAGAGCTCATCCTAGGTTATCACTGTATCAGGTGGACAATAAACTGAACATATAGCCAGATACATGCAAAAAGGATGCTGCTTTGCATGTGACAAACTCTAAAGTAGAATCAATAGTCACTTCTGTAAAAGGGAGGCTTTGGTGGATGTACATGGCGACTCCGCCTCCACCCCTACCCTCACGATCCTTCCGACATAAATGGTAGTTCCTTAGCGAAACGACCTCGTCAGAGACGAGGTGTGTTAAATGCGTTTCTTGGAGAACTATAATATCGGGAACATAGGACGAGGCTAATAATTTAATGTCATTTACTTTAGATCTAAGACTTCGACAGTTCCATTGTATAATGGTTGATGCAAAGATTACGTTTTATGGGTTTGAAAGTGCCTTCTCCACCAGTTTTTTTTTTTTTTTTTTTATGGGAGGGAGGCGCCTCCTCTCCCTCGCTTCCCGGGGACCGCGCTCGGGGGGGGTTTGGAGACAGAAGCCTCCATGGCCTGCACCTCCTGCCGAGGGAGACGACTGATATATTGCGATCTGCCTCTCTCTCGAGAAACCGGACGGGAAAGTGCGGACTGTCCATTCGGTATCATCCTCCTTATGATGTTTATGCTGGTTGATACAGTCATTTGATCGAACCAATTTAGTCAATTGATAAACTTTAATGTTTAGTTCTGACATTACTTGCACTAGGGGTGATGTTAGTTACTGCTTCAGCATAGGAAGTATCAGGTTTGTGTGTCAAACTTTCAACTTTCCTCTTAGCTTCAGATAACTACTTCATGCTTTCCTCATATATGCTAATGTCTCAGCCTCCTTCTTCAGGATGCTGCACTCAGCAGATTCTGACTGATGGGGACCTCCACGTTAGCACATTTGGAAATCTGGCTAGTACATGTGATGGTGTCATGGGCTTCAGCACATTTCCGGCAAACAAATTTACTTGAGTCTTTATCAATACGTCTTAATGAGGTGTCTCCGAATTTTTGACATCTATTACAATGCATTGGCTTTTGGACATAAGGTCTTACTTGAAAACGTTCATAACTGACATTGACATATTCTGGGATTTTATTTGAATCGAAGGTCAAAAAACACAATCCAGTTTTTGCACATTCCCATCTTTCTTGGTCATACAATGAACGTCCACTACGTCCTTGGTCCTTCATGCTCTCAAAATTTCACTTTCTTCCATCGTCCTCAAATCCTTGTGAAAGATTACTCCCTTACAGGTATTTGGGCCAATAGGAATAGTTTTCTTTAACTCGAAAATCATGAATTTGCGTCAGCTTAAGTAAATCCTTATCTGGGAGTTGTATTGTACTTTAACAAGGAGGTATCCATCTCGCATTTCTTGACAAAATCAAATCACCGTCCACTTGACCATCAAGGACCTTTTTGATGATAAAGGGGTTCACATTCAAAAGCGACTGATTTTCATTCACGCATTTACATTCGCGAACCTTGCATTCTCGGTTGAGGTTTTGAAAAGAGGTCTTCTAGTTTGTCATTAGTAGGGCTTCCATTGTTCTGGTCGAATTGGTCTTACAGTGGTCATGGTCGCCCCTCCTCCTTGAGGGGGAGAAGGGTAGTCGGGGTAGTATCCATCCTGGGTATCGGACCACGTCCGACCCCTTGGCCCGAAAGCTGTAGTCCCCGAAGGGGCCAGATAGCCCTTGACTATTGATAATCAACCTAACGGCAATAGCTAAGAGAGAGTAGTTTCCGTCCTCTAACCACCCAATGGAAGCCTGGTTGCGTTTCTCCAGTACCAAAGAGGGGTCGAGTTATGTGGAAGACACCTCCTTACCGCCGAACTTGCCTTCGCGAAGGACAGTAATTTGATGCCCACCCCCCCAGGCGAATACAGGAGCCCACAAGGGTACTCCGGTAGGCTCAGGGATGTCACATGAAAAGAGGAAAAGAATTCAGAGTAAAAGAAAAAGTGCGCCCAAAGGACTACTGGGCCTCACTACCCAAGGGTCAATGCCTGTAAGGGCTACCCTGGTGTAGAAGAGTGCTGCGGGTCTGAGGTGGGGTGCTGACTACTACTACTATAGTCTCGTGTCCACCTGCAAAACAATAGCACTGAAGGTGCAGGCAAAGCGCTAAGGGTGCTGACTACTACTACTATAGTCTCGTGTCACCTGCAAAAACATAGCACTGAAGGTGCAGGCAAAGCGCAAAAGATCTGTAAAAACAGTTTTTTAACTTTTCTGGATTTACTTTACAAACTCAGAGGATACAATGTCAAGCGAGACGAGAGGCCCCGGGTACCAGGGTAGCTCTTGTGGCACAAGACTTATTAATTTGTTGCTGCTGCGTTATAAAACAAGGTCCGACTCTGTAAAATCTCAAACACGAGTGTGAAACACGATATCGATGTGAATTGCATCAAAAAGTACACATCCCCCCCCCCCGCCCCAATTCAAGGGAAATTAGGGTCGGTCACTAGAGCCTACCGATAGACTCCTTGCCGGCTGAGCACATGTGAGCACATGAGCACATGTTTACCATCTGTATGTAACAAATTCACAGAATACAACAGAACGTAAATCCATGGTGGTTGGGTTAAGAAGAGAAAGAAACAGAAAATTATCTTAGTCACTCGCAAAATTAAACAAAGGCTTTAATTAAATGTAAATTTTTTTTATTGCAAGTATTGATGAATAATGAGGATACGAAGGTAAAAATAGGGAACTATATATATTAGATTCTGTTTTAATTATATTAAGTGATGAAGATTGAAAAATAAAGCAGAAAAAATATTAATAAAGTAAACTAAATAAAACGAAAAAGTGTGTGTGTGAAGGTAGGTAGGTAGGTATGTAAGTAAGTATGCATGCATGTATTTAAGATATTTGTAAATGGTAGACTGGTTACCCTACAGCGTATGCTTACTCTCAAATCCGCACTGAGGTTCATTCATAATCACTAAGTTCATACTTTATTTTTGCCTTGATGTGAATGTAAACTTTTAATTGGTGTAAATTAAAGGTCTTAGATTTTTGCCATAATTTAGACACTCTAAGCTATATATACCTAATTACCTTAAGGATAATGTTTTATAAGTAACTTTCATGACCTATGTTAGTTCGACATCTGTTAATTGTTAATCACTGGCAAATTCATTATGCACAACAGTACACTTTTTGTAGAACAAACGCTATCGCATAGTGCATGAGCTAGCTTGGAATAGCTAATGCGGTTCGGTTTACCTGAGCACGAGAGCTGAACTGACCAGTGCCAGATGCCTGAGGTACAACGATTTTCGGTTTAAATGGGTATTCTAGATTTAGTAGGATTTAGTTTATTTTAATTCCCAACCGGTGGGTCACGTCTTCCAGGGGGCTCATGGGGCCTCGGAGATTTATTATAGGATGTTAGCTTTGCGTTTATCGGTGTCCATATTAAAAATATGTTATGAAGCCATGTGTTCACTGGATTACGATTCTGTACCCAAAAGTATATACATGGAATGGCTGATGTAGCGGGGGTGGATGTGTTTGAGAAAGGGGTCACATGTGTAAAAAATGTATAAAACAAAAACTATGAGGTGGAACTTTAAAGATCCATTAGACTTAGGGCTCACTTGAAAGTGTCTTTTTTTATAAATAATAATCAGTCACTCATCTCATACTTCTTGGCTAGGAAGATCATTTTTGCAAGGTTACTATAGACTGGATTAATATTAGTCTGATGCCAACATAAACGATGTAAGTATTAAATAAATTCCATGGAATGACGCTGTTATCTGACAATTTAAACAGATTGAAAAGGAAAATTAAGGGTTTTGAAATGTCTAATACTTTTAATATAACGTGTAACCGCTACAAACTTGGCGAACGCTGCTAAGACTATGTGGCATGGATGCCACTACCGTCCCGTTAACTGGCGTCCGTCTGCAGAGCGCAATCGCTCCCGTAATTCTTGGCAACGACGATTGACGTTTGTGGAAGTCCTGCCCATGGCTGGCCGAACATACTCAGTGGGATTGAGATGTAGCGATTTGGATGTTTGTGACAGCATAATCTACATCAGTCACGTCTTCACGACACTACTTGGCAGTTATTCTGTGTGAGGTAAACCCAACCCTCACCGATGGTAGAAACGTCTCGTCGAGGATCTCCGTAAATCTGCAGGCCCGACATGTGGTAACTAACTATCAACCACGCCCCTTCTCAAACCCAGTCAACTGTGAAGGGTGTTAACACTGAGTATCAATAGTTTTCATTAACCATGGTATTCGTGCACTTCAATACAAGCATCCTAATTGTCTGTCATAAAGCACATTGCTATATGCTAGATCTTCCTTTGTTGTGTTTCTAGGCGCCCACGGCTGGCATTGTCTCTGGTGGACCAAGTTTCTTGGTGTCCCTGGATCCACAGGGACAAGATTGCCTTCGAGATACCGAATGTTCATGATATTTCTACTCTTAATATTCCCACAAAGGAAAGACCATCATAGGGGTATGAATGGTCTCCTCTGCTATATATATATATATATATATATATATATATATATATATATATATATATATATATATATATATATATATATATATATATATGAATGTGTGTGTGTGTATGTGTGTGTGTGTGTGTGTGTGTGTGTGTGTGTGTGTGTGTGTGTGTGTGTGTGTGTGTGTGTGTGTGTGCGTGGTGTGTGTGTGTGTGTGTGTGTGTGTGTGTGTGTGTGTGTGTGTGTGTGGGGTGTGTTTGTGTGTGTGTGTGTTTTGTGCGTGTATGCGGTTGTGCATATATGTTCACACACACACACACACCACACACCTATAAACAGATAAATAGATATAGATATACATATTTATTCTTTACATCAGCTTAAATAGACGCTGGTGTTTGCGTGCATTTTGTAGAACATGAGTTGCAAAGATGGACATATGACTCAGTGAGTGCATATTTAAAGTTTCTCCTATATCAATTCTTGTACATTTCCCCTTTAGATATAACATCGTCTTCTTCATCACCACGTACATGTTGCCCATGCTGGCTATGCTGGCATGTTATTTTCTCATCGGGCGCGAACTGTGGGGTAGCCGTCCATAGGAGAACTTACCGACCGACAGGTAACCAGCATCCGCAGTAAACGTAGGGTAAGTGTTCAGAATCAACAGTTTGTCCATCGAAACAGGATTAAGGACATGCAAATATATTTTCATAGTATATTTGCTTCCAGCTACAAGTGAAAAACTTACAGCATTGTTGTCATACTGTATGAAAATGCAAATATAGTGTAATTTCCTTCAGTACAAGAGAAGTAAAAAAATAGACTGTCACCATGAAGGGAATCACGGCAGCAATTATAAATTTGCGCAGAATAACCTATATATTCTTTAGTAGTAAAAATGTTCATCGTGATCGTGATGGGGGTTCGCGCTGTGCTGGCTGCCCGCAGCAAGCCTTCTTCCTGTATACCTTTCACAACGCTCAGATCCTGGACACTTCGTATATCCAGCACATCTACTTGGCCTGCTATTGGCTGGCCATGTCCAATGCCACCGTTAATCCCCTTATTTACTACTGGATGAACGCGAGGTAAGTATTTATCATGGTGGCGGTTCACTTACTAGAAACACTAATGAATGAAGACTCAGTCTTTATTGCACCAAAATATTTTCCTGACACAGAGTCATGCCCCGAATGCCATTACAGACTACGTACCAAACAGGTTCCGATCTTACTTCCGGGAAGTGGTAGTGCGTTGCCTCTGCCTTCAGTGGCCGAGGCGGCGGACCTGCAGTTACGAGGGGTCACCTGAGCCTGCCCGTCGCGTCCCAGCCTGCGACGACCACTCCTCCCGCTCTCGCTCTCGCTCGGGTAAGTGAGATGCGGGCAAATGAAAAGGGAAAAGCAAACTAA
>NW_023663433.1:12500-14932 GCF_015228065.2 Penaeus monodon
CCAAGAAACTTGGTCCACCAGAGACAATGCCAGCAGTGGGCGCCCTAGAAACACAACAAAGGAAGATCTAGCATATAGCAATGTGCTTTATGACAGACAATTAGGATGCTTGTATTGAAGTGCACGAATACCATGGGTTAAATGAAAACTATTTGATACTCAGTGTTAACACCCTTCACAGTTGACTGGGTTTGAGAAGGGCGTGGTTGATAGTTAGTTACCACATGTCGGGCCTGCAGATTTACGGAGATCCTCGACGAGACGTTTCTACCATCGGTGAGGGTTGGGTTTACCTCACACAGAATAACTGCCAAGTAGTGTCGTGAAGACGTGACTGATGTAGATTATGCTGTCACAAACATCCAAATCGCTACATCTCAATCCCACTGAGTATGTTCGGCCAGCCATGGGCAGGACTTCCACAAACGTCAATCGTCCCTTGCCCAAGAATTACGGGAGCGATTGCGCTCTGCAGACGGACGCCAGTTAACGGGACGGTAGTGGCATCCATGCCACATAGTCTTAGCAGCGTTCGCCAAGTTTGTAGCGGTTACACGTTATATTAAAAGTATTAGACATTTCAAAACCCTTAATTTTTCCTTTTCAATCTGTTTAAATTGTCAGATAACAGCGTCATTTCCATGGAATTTATTTAATACTTACATCGTTTATGTTTGGCATCAGACTAATATTAATCCAGTCTATAGTAACCTTGCAAAAATGATCTTCCTAGCCAAGAAGTATGAGATGAGTGACTTGATTATTATTTATAAAAAAGACACTTTCAAGTGAGCCCTAAGTCTAATGGATCTTTAAAGTTCCACCTCATAGTTTTTGTTTTATACATTTTTTACACATGTGACCCCTTTCTCAAACACATCCACCCCCGCTACATCAGCCATTCCATGTATATACTTTTGGGTACAGAATCGTAATCCATGAACACATGGCTTCATAACATATTTTTAATATGGACACCGATAAACGCAAAGCTAACATCCTATAATAAATCTCCGAGGCCCCATGAGCCCCCTGGAAGACGTGACCCACCGGTTGGGAATTAAAATAAACTAAATCCTACTAAATCCTAGAATACCCATTTAAACCGAAAATCGTTGTACCTCAGGCATCTGGCACTGGTCAGTTCAGCTCTCGTGCTCAGGTAAACCGAACCGCATTAGCTATTCCAAGCTAGCTCATGCACTATGCGATAGCGTTTGTTCTACAAAAAGTGTACTGTTGTGCATAATGAATTTGCCAGTGATTAACAATTTAACAGATGTCGAACTAACATAGGTCATGAAAGTTACTTATAAAACATTATCCTTAAGGTATTAGGTATATATAGCTTAGAGTGTCTAAATTATGGCAAAAAAATCTAAGACCTTTAATTTACACCAATTAAAAGTTTACATTCACATCAGGCAAAATAAAGTATGAACTTAGTGATTATGAATGAACCTCAGTGCGGATTTGAGAGTAAACATACGCTGTAGGGTAACCAGTCTACCATTTACAAATATCTTAAATACATGCATGCATACTTACTTACATACCTATCTACCTACCTTCACACACACACTTTTTCGTTTTTTTTTTAGTTACTTTATTAATATTTTTCTGCTTTATTTTTCAATCTTCATCACTTAATATAAATTAAAACAGAATCTAATATATATAGTTCCCTATTTTTACCTTCGTATCCTCATTATTCATCAATACTTGCAATAAAAAGAAATTTACATTTAATTAAGCCTTTGTTTAATTTTGCGAGTGACTAAGATAATTTTTCTGTTTCTTTCTCTTCTTAACCCAACCACCATGGATTTACGTTCTGTTGTATTCTGTGAATTTGTTACATACAGATGGTAAACATGTGCTCATGTGCTCACATGTGCTCAGCCGGCAAGGAGTCTATCGGTAGGCTCTAGTGACCGACCCTAATTTTTCCCCTTTAATTGGGGCGGGGGGGGGATGTGTACTTTTTGATGCAATTCACATCGATATCGTGTTTCACACTCGTGTTTGAGATTTTACAGAGTTCGGACCTTGTTCATAACGCAGCAGCAACAAATAAATAAGTCTTGTGCCACAAGAGCTACCCTGGAACCCGGGGCCTCTCGTCTCGCTTGACATTGTTGCTTCTGAGTTTGTAAAGTAAATCCAGTAAAGTTAAAAACTGTTTTTACAGATCTTTTTGCGCTTTGCCTGCACCTTCAGTGCTATTGTTTTTGCAGGTGACACGAGACTATAGTAGTAGTAGTCAGCACCCCTTTAGCGCTTTGCCTGCACCTTCAGTGCTATTGTTTTTTGCAGGTGACCGAGACTATAGTAGTAGTAGTCAGCACCCCACCTCAGACCCGCAGCACTCTTCTACACCAGGGTAGCCCTTACAGGCATTGACCCTTGGGTAGTGAGGCCCATTTGGCACT
>NW_023663435.1:0-7500 GCF_015228065.2 Penaeus monodon
TTACCGGGTTTTAACCCCCCCTCAAGGGTAAAAGACCCCGAGGTGCTGCGGGTGTTCCTCACTGTTGTGCTGGCGATGATATATCGTCGATGTAACGAAGACCCCTTTGGGGCCCTGCCTCGCCATAAGCCTAAATCGGGGCCGTTGCGGATCCGAACGGCATTCCGGAATTCGTACAGGCCAAGGCTGGTCACAGCTTCTTCTTTTTCCTCCTCGGCATGGGGATTTGGTGGTACGCTCTGACGAGGTCGATTTAGAAAAAAAATCGTGCATTCCCAAGCTCCCGTTGAAGGAGTGGAGGTGCGGGAGGGGGTAACGGTCCGGGGGTGGCTGTTTGGGTGACGATAATCCCCACAGGGACGCCGTCTCCGTCCTTCTTACAAAAAGGTGCAGGGGAGATCCCCACTGGCCGGGAAAGGGCGTTGATGCCGAGCTCCCGCAGGTGCTCGCTCTGCCTTTGCGATGGGGAAACGATCTGGGCAGTGGCCGCAGCGGGAAAAACCGGGGGCCCCTCGTACATGTGGTGTTTAGGTGTGGGGGGTGTCGTTCCCACGTTGATGGGCTTGGTCACGCGGGAAACTCGCGCAGCACTGCTCTGGGGGGCATGGTTGGGCAGTAAGTGTAATCCGGGGGACACGTCCGGCCGATGAGCGTAGGTGCGGTCCCTGACTGGTGCAAAAGGGCCCCCCCGCCTAAGGTCCACCGTGAATCCGTGGTGACCCCAAAAATCCTCCGGATCGGCTGCTGTACTCGGCGACAAGGAAAACCCATGTCAGCTTCGGGGTGCGGAGCCCCGCTGAAAAGGAGGGCAAGGGCGCTCACCTATACGTTGATGGCAACATTTTGAAACCTAAATTTTCGAGAAGCGGGATTGCCTGTCTTTAAAGGATGGGGGAATAGACGACTTCCCTCCTGTGTCCACCAAGACCGCAGGGTGAATTTTTGTCGCGGACGTAGAGTAGGGGGGCCGTCGGGGCCGCGGGAGATCGGGGCCCACTAGTTCCCGCGGTGTCCGTTTCCCGGGCCCCGACAAGGGGGGTTTGCACCACGCGCCCCTGCTGCCAAATCGGGAATGGTAAAACATACTACCTGGGGTCGGGGGAAAGGCGGGGGGCCCTGTAGGTTGAGGGTTACGGGCGCGAAAGCCCTCGCCCAAACGTCGCGTTAAAACCGGGGGTGATGCGGGATTTGCGAGGGGCGGGATCTGGGACGTGGTGAAGGTTCGCGAGCTGAAAGTTGTCGAACGGCATTTTGGGGAGTTGGGCCCAACCGTGTCGCGAGGGCTTCCAAAGTTAGAGGGGGCGGAGGGGGCCCTACAGCTAAATTTGTGCGGTAGTCTGGTTTTGGCTTTTAATCTCGCCCCCGCTTTTGAGGCTAGTTGTTAAATGGGGAGCTCCGACGCTAGTAGAGGGTTTGAACGGTCGCTGGTAACGCTAAAGGAAAACGCGAGCGTAAAAGGGGTCGGGAGGCAAATGGTTTTGGGCACGGGAGAGAGTGCGTTGTATGTGCCGGAGTTTTTCCGGGGGGATACGGGTGTCGGCGCCCGAAGCTGTGAAGAGAGCGCGCAGGGGTTTTCGTGGGGAGGCGGGGCTTCTTCAGGTTTGCTTCTTTAGGAGTTCATATTTTGTTGAAACTCGGGGTTGTTTAAAAGGTCGTGACGGAGAGCAGGATTTCCCGGCGAAAGGTTGGTGACCAGTATCCATATTTGGTGGTCGGAGAGGTCCCAGGGCGAGGAGGAACCCTGTTCCCCCTGCAAAAACCCCATTCGGGAAAGGGGAAAGGAAATGGTGCAGGGGGGAAATGGTTTCCCAAGGCGGCTGACGCCTCATGGCTAACGGGGCTCTTAACTCCAAATGGTAAACCAGTGGGGTTGTAGGCAAACGCAAAAGAAGTAAATTACTTTTTAAATTTTAAGTGTACGGGAAAGTTTTTTCGGGTGAAGCCTGCCGATGATGAGGGGTTTCTTTTGGACTCGGCGGTTTTAAATATGCAAAGCCCCGATGTATACCCCTCAGTCGGTTCCGTAAGCTGCGCGGTGTTGGGGGGAGTCGGTTCCCCCAAACCCCCCTGGCCTTTACTCTACCGAGCGCGGAAACTGGGCCCGAAACTTTTGGTCACCACACATGCACACACAACCCACACCCCCACACACACACACACACACACACACCCACACACACACACACACCCCCAACAAAACCCACACACACACACACACACACACACACACACACAAAAAAAAAAAAAAAAAAAAAAAAAAAAACACACACACGACAAATCCTCATTTTCCCTTTAAACCCTCTTCCTCTTTAAATCAACATCATAGTCATCATCTCTATTGTCCACTTAAAAATGGTTTTTATAATCATGGAAACCTTGATGCCCTTCCGAGCATAACATCAAAACATTAAAAAAAAAAACCCAACGAAATTTCGAGGAACCTCTTCTTGGGCCCCCTTGAGAGCCTCCCCCCTCCCCCTCCCCTCCCCCTTCTTCTTTCTTTCTTCCCCCCCCTCTTTTTTTTCTCCTTCTCCTCCTCCCCCTCCTCCTTTCTTCTTCCCCCCCTTTTTTTCTTCTTCTTTCCTCCCCTCCTTCCCCCTCCTCCCCCCCTCTTCCCTCCTCCTCCTCCTCCTCCTCCTCTTCCTCCTCCTCCTCCCCCCCTCCTCCTCCTCCTCATCATCATCTCATCACCACCCATCTCATAAATCGTCATGTCATTGTCATCGCCCATCGTTTTTCGTTATCGTTATTTTTATCGTTATCGTTATCATCATCATCACCCTTTCATCGCCCGCCCTCCTCCCTTCTTCCTCCTCCCCTCCTCCTCCTACCTCCCCCCCTCTCCTCCTCTTCCCCCCCTCCTCCTTTTCCTCCTCCTCCCCCTCCCCCATCCTCTCCCTCCTTTTTCGTTCCTTGGGGACCGCCTAAACAAGAGTTCGACGCGCCCTCCCCTCCCCCTCCCCCCCCCCCCCCCTCCCCTTTTTACGGCAGCAGTCGTCTAAATCCCCCCTTTCCCTGTGGTTCTTGGCGGGGTTTAAAATCATTTCGTTTCTCCCCGGCGGGGTCCCCAATGACGTGAAAACCCCTTCGTCGCCTTTCTGGAACCGCACCAGGGCCCTTTCCTCGTCCCGGGTTCCAGCTAGTGGGTAGGAAAGCAAGGGTTATGGAGATAGGAAATTTTTTGGGAAATTTTATTGCCAGCGTTTTTTTTCAAAAATCTTCGGGGTTATCTTTTACGCACCGAGGCCCCCCCGTTTTTGTTTTAGGTTTGGGGTTTTTATTTCTTAAAATAAGATAGGGTTTTTGTATGCAATGGGATGTTAATATATTTTTTGAAGTGGTGGAGGGAAACCTCTTCCCTTTTAAAACCCTTAAAAAAAATTTATGTAGACCATTTTTTAAAGTTTTTTACGTCACACACCATCATACCCGATCCCCAAATCTCCTCTCTCTCTCTCTCTTCCTTTTTCCCCTCCCCTCTCTTCCCCCCCTTTTCCTCTCTCTCCTCTCTCTCTCTCTCTTTTTTCTTTTCTCTCCCCGTTTTCTTCCTCTCTCTCTTTTCTTCTCTTCTCTCTCCTCTCTCTCCTTTTCTCTCCCTCTCTCTCCTTCTCTCTCTCTCTCTCCTCGATTATCCAAAAGTCTTTTTTTATAAACAATCAACATGCAAAAAGCTATCCGGATTTTTATTTTTTTTTCTCCAAACTACCAAACCCAAATATGTTACGTTAGTTGCAACGCCAAAAAATTTGTACTTCATGAGTGCGGAGACTTTCAAAGTGGGTGTTCTATAGTTTTTGGGTAAACCTGGGGTAACACACAAAAACAACCCCACCACACCCAAAACACACACAACAACACACACACACACCACACCCAAAACACACCAACACACACACACACACACACACACCTAAAACACCCCATAAACACATAAAAAAACACATAAACACATACACACACACCCCAGCAAAACATACCAAAACACGCACACTACCAATACACACACAAAAACACACACACACAACAACACACACACCCCACAACCCAAACCCCCACACACACACACACAAAACACACACCACACAAAACAACACACCAAAACACACACACACACCCCACCCAAACACACCCCACACCCCCACCACACCAACACATACAAAACACATGAACCCCATAAAACACACAAAACAAAAACATACACCACGCACACACATACACACAAAAATAAACACACATCAAACACACAAAACACCCCAACACCAGCAAACATACCAAAAACACGCACACATACCAAAACACAAAAAACCACACACAACAACAACACACACACACCAAAACAACACCACCACACACACACAAACACCCCCAACCACACCACCAACACACACACAACCCCAAAACCACACACACACACCACAAAACCACACCACCAGATTTTTAAATGCATGTATACACACATATTTTTTACTATACTGTATTTATATATCTTCTTCTGGATATGATCTCTCCCTACTAATCTTTATATGGGGTGTATATCTATCTATCTCTTATCTTTATCCTTACAACCTATCTATCTCTCATGGTACGGTATGAGAAATGCGAATTAATTCATTCGAAAAAAATCCACGCTTTTTTTCCTTCGGCACGATTCAATTTTCAAAAGTATGAGGTACGGAACGGGTCATTTTTCAATTGTTTAGATTATAGAATTCAAAAGCGTCACTTCTAAGATACCTTGGGATGCGAAAATGTTTCGTAGCGTTGGGTTGGATCCTTTTACTTTGCTGTAATCTACATTACAGTTTTTACTTTATTTTTGTCCGAAAACCTTTCGAAAATTTGTAAATAATACCGCGTTGATCGTCATTCACCTGATCGTTGCTCTGACATCAACACTATTATCCATCATTGACAAGCGAACCGAATAACGATAATTTAATAGCATCCCAATTAAAGGTTCAATTAGGCTATTGCAAACCCCCAAAGGAGGGATCCCTTTTAAAGGGGGCCATCCGTATTTTTGTCACATTTTCATGAGCGCTGGGGGGGGTTAAAATTCGGGCGTACCTATATAGAACACCTAAAGTGAGGGTTTTGGATAAAACTGGGGCTCCTGTGGCAATTTCATCATTTTATTTTTTTTGCTTTTAAAACTCTAGATGGGGGGGGGGGCGGGAAAAGAGGGAAAAGAGTACTATTTGTACGCTTGTGAAATTGAAAAAAAAATGATTTCTAATGATCCTCAGATACCGTGTACATTCGGTAAATGATATTCCATCATTATGAGCTTATGAAATAGCGCCATTGAAGATATTTTTCATCATATATATATATATATATATATATATATATATATTATATTTTTAAATATATATAAATATATATATAATATATATATATAATGTATAAAATTATATATATATATTATATATATATATATATTATATATATTATAAAATTTATTATATATATATATATATATATGAAAACCCACACACCCGGATAATCTTCATCTATCTATCTATCATTATCTATCTTCTTCCTAACTTACATATATACTACCTATTATATAATATATATATATATATATTATATATATATATATTATTTATATATATATATACATATATATATATTAATATATATTATATATATTATATTATATATATATATTATTATATTATAAACACACATTTACTTAAATTTTTTATTTGCCGTTTCATAAAGTCTTTAAACAAACACGCACACAAAACAAACATAATTTTTTGCGTACGTTTGTTTTGGTCTTGTTTATCCTGAGATTTTAAAAACGTTAAAATAGGTGAATTTTAGAACTATGGCATTATATTTTACTCAATTACGGGGAAAATTTAAAACAACTTTTGATTTTCGTGCGCAATATTTGTATTTCTCACCAACTTTGCCATTTAAAGCTGCAGTACATATATCAGTACCGGGGCTATTCACAGGGCTATATGCAAGAAAAGTTTCATGCTAAAAATTATCGTAATAAAAAGACAGTTAAAGGACAAAGTGGGAAAAAACGAGTTCAAATGAATATATATATTCGTTTAATGGAACACACACACACACAACACACACACACACACACACCACCACACACACACCCCAAAACACTCACACTCCCACACAAACACCATTATTCAGAAAACACTCATCTCTCTCTCCTCTCATCCCCTCTCTCTCTCTCTCCCTCCTCTCTCTCTCTCTCTCCTCTTCTCCTTTTCTCTCTCTCTCTCTCTCTCTCTTTTATAATTAAAAATAATATATATTAAAGTGTGTGTGTGTGTGTGTGTGTTGTGGTTTGTGTGTGTGTGTGTGTGTATATAAATTTGGTTGTTAATATATCAAAGTGCAAAAACCCTAGTCAAGGGGTACGTACCCAATTAAAGGGTTTTTGGGAGGTTTCTTTTGAAATGATAAGCACAAAAAAAGGGAAAGGGGAATTGTCAGCAATAATTTTACAACCCTTTATGTATAACGTAAAATATCTACCCGTCCTCTCTTTCTTTCTCTCTCTCTCCCTTTTATTCTTTCTCTCTCCTCTCTCTCTTTCATTTTTTCTTCTCTTCCCTTTCTCTTTCGCTCTTACTACTTCCCTCCCCTCCCCGTTCCTACGCCTCACACATGTGCACAAAACAAAAGACACAAAAAAGCGCCCAGTAATTACTTATGCAGCAGAAAATTTAAAACTCAAAAATTGGGCATATTGGGTTCTAAAACATTCCCATTCCTTTTACTATTAACAAAAAAACGTCGAAAAGATGATATCCCAAAACCATTTTCGTTTCGCTTGAATTTCACATCACTTTGAAGAGAAGGCTGAACTCAATTTCCCACTTTATCCCTGCAGTAAGGGGACCAGTGTTTTTTCACGTAACCTCTTTCGTGTCCCTCATCATTGGTCACTGTCTGCGAACGTATTTTGTTATCGGAAAATTTTTAGTGACTGGCGGAAATTGGACTTTCGAACAAATGGGCTTTTTTGGGAAAAGGTCATCGAAAAAATTATTGACAATAAGCCCAAAAAGGGAAACAGACGTTTTTAGAGATGGGCCTACTGTGTCGTTCATTACACAGTTCGAAAGGGTTTTAAAAAAGTTGATAAGGATATACTCTTTTCTAAATCAAATTATCTATTTCTCTGTTTATTTAGGAGGTCCCATAGTACGTGAAATTTTTAATTTCATGATAATTTTAGTAATAAACCCATCGTCTATTCATAATCAATCCAAAACTTATTTTTAGATCTAAGCACAAATATAAAATATAAAACATTACTCTACAAATTTTTTCCCCCGACAGAGTAGACGGAAAACTAAATCTGTTTTCCAAATTTTCTAAAAAGGACAAAATGGAAAGTCAACCCCATGTCGCGCGCTGGTTCACAAGGAAATTGCGTTTCCTAAGGGTACCGATCGATGGCAAGGGGACGGAACCCATCCGTTAAATATATCCGATTTTCGAATAGGTTAACGA
>NW_023663435.1:12500-14931 GCF_015228065.2 Penaeus monodon
TACCCCATGTGTTTAGCTAAACTTTAGAACAGCTATTTGTAAGTCCCCATTTCTATGTAAGCTACAAATTTTTTGCGCTTGAAAAATCTAACGTAACATTTTTGTGTTTGGTATTTGGAGAAAAAAATAAATCCCCGGATAGTTATTGCATGTTATTTGTTTAAAATAGACATCTGGATAATCGAGGAGGAGAGAGAGGAGAGAGAGAAGAGAGAGAGAGGGGGAGAGAGAGAGAGAGAGAGAGAGAGAGAGAGAGAGAGGAGAGAAGAAAAAAGGAAAAAGAGAGAGAGGAGAGAGAGGGGAGAGAGAGGAAAGAAGGGAGGGAGGGGGGAAAAGAGAGAGGAAGAGAGAGAGGAGAGGGGGAGAAGAGGGAGGAAGAGAAGGAAGAGAGGAAAAAAAGGAAAGTTATCGGTATATTTTGTCTCTTTGCGTCTACTCCTTTTTTTTTTGGGGCTTCCCCCCCACCCTTAAAAATATATTAAATCCATTACATAACAAACAATCTTTTTTTAATAATTAAAAACCCCGACCTAAAACAACACGAGGGGCTCGGGGCGAAAAATGATAAGGCCAAATTATGATAAAAAAGCTGGCAATAAAATTTCCCAATTTCTCTATCTCCATAACCCTTGCTCTACCCCCTACTGGAACCCGGGACGAGGAAGGGCCCCGGTGCGGTTCCAGCAAGGCAGACGAAGGGTTCACGTCATTCGGGGGGAGCCCCCGAGAGTAACGAAATGATGTAAACCCGACCAAGAAACCAGGAAGGAGGGATTTACGACGATGCCTGCCGTAAAAGGAGGGGGGGGGGGAGGGGGAGGGAGGGGAGGGGCGCGAACTTTTCGCGGGGCGGCTCCCAAAGGAACGAGAGGGGAAAGAGGAGGGAATGGGGGAGGAGGGGGAAGAGGAGGGGGAGGAAAGGAGGAGAGGTGAGGAGGAGAGGAGGAGGAGGGGGGAAAGAAGAGGGGAGGAGACGATGATGATGATAGATGATAACGATAACGAAAACAATAACGATAACGAAAACGATGACATGACAATGACGAGAGATGATGAGATGATGTGATGATGATGATGATGAGGAGGAGGAGGAGGGGGGAGGAGGGAGGAAGGGGAGGAGGAGGAGGAGGAGGAGGGGAAAAGGAGGAGGAGGAGAAGGAGGAGGAGGAAGAAGAAGAAAAAAAGGGGAGGAAGAAGAGGAGGGGGGGAAAAAGGAGGAGAAGGGGAGAAAGAAGAGGGGGGGGAAAGAAGAAAGAAAGGAGGAGGGGGAGGAGGGGAGGAGGCTCTCCAAGGGTCGAAGAAGAGGTCTCCTCGAACTTTCGTTGTTTTTGTTTTTAACTGTTGTGTGTTATGCCCGCGAAACCTCAAGGTTGCCATGATTAAAATACCCATTTTTAAGTGTGACAATAGAGATGATGATTTAATTTGATAATGAGGAAGATGATAAGGAAATAGGATTTCCGTGTGTGTGTTTTTTTTTTTTTTTTTTTTTTTTTTTTTGGGGTGTGTGTGTGTGTGTTGTGTGTGTGGTTGTGTGTGTGGTGTGTGTGTGTGTGTGTGGTGTGTGTGTGTGTGTGTGTGTGTGTGTGTGTGTGTGCATTGTGGTGACCAACGTGCAGGGTTTTTCCGGGCCTCGGTAGAGTCAGGTCCAGGCGGTTTGGCGAACGACTCCCGCCATACCGCGCAGCTTACGGGCCTGACTCGAGAGTATACATCGCCGGGGTCATATTTAACCGCCGATCCAAAAAAACCCACCACTCATCGGCTAGGCTCTCACCGAACAACCTTGCTGTACACTCAAAAAAAGATTTTAAATTTTACTTCTTGTCGTTTGCCTACAACCACACTGGTGACCCTCGGAGTTAAGAGCCCAGTTAGCCCTGAGTGCGTCGCCCCTTGAAGCCATTGCCCACCTGCACCCTTGCTTGCCTTTCCCGAAAGGTTTCTGCGGGGGGAACAGGAGTTCCTCCTACGCCATGTCCCTCTCCCACCACCAAATATCGGATACTGGGCACCAACCTTTTGCCTGAACTCCTGCTCTCCGTCAGCGACCCTTATTAACAACCCCGAGTACAACCTTGAACTCCTCAAAGAAAACAATCCTGCAGAGAGCCGGCCCCTTTCCCCACGAAACGCGCTGCGCGCTCTCTTCACAGCTTTGTCGCCCGCACCCCGTACTCCCTCGGAAATCCCGGGACATACAACGCACTCTCTCCCGTGCCAAACTCATCTGCCTCCCACCTTCTACGCTCGCTGTTCCTTCGCGTTACCAGCGACCGTTCAAACCGCTCTACTAGCGTCGGAGCTCCCTATTGAACAACTAGCCTCAAAAGCGGGGCGAGATCATAGCCATCCAGACTCCGCACAAATTTTAGCTGTAGCCGTTCCGCCCCTCTAACTTTGGAAGCCCTCGCGACACAGGGTTGCCGAA
>NW_023663436.1:2500-14931 GCF_015228065.2 Penaeus monodon
AGAGAGCGGATGAGAGCGAGAGCGTGTGTGTATGTGTGGGTGCGCGCGCGCGTGCATGTACTCGTGAACAAGGGTAACAATCATAATCAACTCGATTTAAAATCACCTTGTTCACCATGAAAAAAACACAGTGTTAGGGGCCATTACTGCCGAATCTTACATTTTTGTGTAGCTCTAAATGTTTCTCTTATACAGCACTTGAATTTATTAAAAATAAAACACAAGAACAAAAGTTAAAAATCGGACAAAGAAATAAAAGAGTGAGTTCTGGTGTTTTTACTAAAGAGTGACAGCGTACATATGCACGAACCAATATAATTATCTTTACCTTCTTATATTTAGCCACAGGTCGCTGTTATAACCAACCCACTGTCGATGGGAGTCCGTCACAAAAGTTCAGAAAAATTGGTAAAAACACAAAAGGCGACAGCGTGTTGCCTTGGCGAACCCCAGCCTGCCCTCTCTCTGTTCCAGGTGTGTCTGGCGGGCTTCCCCCAAGCGCGCATCCTCACTTTCGCGGTAATTATTTACCACCCCGCGCACTAAATCCCCTTATGCGCATTTATCTGTGCTGCATTTCTGAGTCTCTAAACTATTTTATTCATCACTTTTATTCTTGAAATTGCAAGGTGGATTCTCATTTTCTAATCATGTTCTGCGCAGGGGGTGCCTCTTTGCTAAAAGGCAGAGGCAGTTGCTATCATGGGAATCCTAGGCCACGCAAACCGTGAGGGAAGGACATGTGGTCATACATAGACTCCAGAGGAGCCATGGACTCCAGCAGCGCTCACTCAATGACAACATCTACCTTCTGACTACTATCCTCACAAGGGCAGAGGATTCTTGCTCAGGGTATAAGAATAATCAAAAACTGGGTTTCCCAGCCACATGTAAGTGTCTCTGTGTATACATAAATATACATGCATACATATATATAAACATATGTATGGTCTGGCTCCTATGCCTCTCCCACTCATTATTTCTCATGACAGATAGTCTTGATTTGGTTCGGTAAACCAGGTACTGGACCTCCTTCTGGAAGGAGAGGGTCTGGTCTATCCTTACCCAAGGTAGAGGTAGACCGAACCCACTCCAAGTCCATTCCTGGTTTTTCATAATGTGCCTTGAACTTTTTGTCTCAGAGCCATGGCTTTGGGTTTGGATGCAGATCTTTAGTCTGTCTAAAAACACTACTCAGACACGAGATCCAGCCCAACGCGGGGCTTTGTTTAGGCAGTATGGTCCAGTAGAGATAATAGCAAGATCGTCTGCATAGGAGATGATCTTGCACCCCACTGGGAGGTTTATGTTGAGGATACAGGACATTAATGTGTTAAAAAGGGCTGGGCTGAGAACCCACCCTGTAGTCCATTATCTAGTGGCATGTGCTGTAATAGGTGACCTTGGAATTTGACTCTGGCTGTTCTGTTCCTAAAGTAGTCACCTATCTAAGCCAAGAGCTTACCTCTGATTCCCTTCTGGATCAGGCTCTCCTGAATGGCAAGAGGACTTGCCAATTCAAAAGCCTTCTGCAGGTCAAGGAATACTACCACAGATGTGCCCATGCTCAAGAGTGTGGCTATGCTGTGCGCTGTGCTCATGCCCTGGTGAACCCGTGGAGGTGTTCATGTGGGGATCCCGTTTTCCATTGGAGCCGGTTTAGCACCATCCTCTCGGCCGTTTTGGCCAGACAGCTGAGGAGAGAGATGGGGTGGTACTTTCCTGGTTCCTTTGGTTAGGGATGGGAACTATGGTAGCACTCTTCCAACTCTGGGGTAGAGTGGATGTTTCCCAGGACTTGTTGATGAGTTGCAGGAATGCAAGCTCACCTACTAGTCCCAGGTGGGACATGATGGGGTATGAGATCACATCAGAGCCCGGGGCTATGTTACAACTGGCTTTATAGGCATTTCTTAGTTCCCTCAGAGAAAAGATAACGTCTGAGTTATCGGGTTCGGCTGCCCTTTCTCTGATATGAGCAAGTCTGTCTGGTTGTAGGCCTTCTTGTCTTGCCCTCAGTTCAGTTGGCAGGCTGTTGCTACTTGTTCTCGCAGAGAACTCGTGCGCCAGTCTGTTCGCCTCTGACTGGGGGTTATGGTGCGTGCTTCTCGGGGCCGAGCGGCTGGTAGCTCGCTTGCCTGTTGCATAGCTCTGAGAGGGTGGTATTGGTTTGGTCAAAGGGGGACTCAAACCATTCCAGCCACTTTTCATGCCTGACTCTTTTGGGTAGTTCCCTTGGCATCCCTGACACCCTCTTTAGGGGGCTAGGCCTTCGGAACTTTTTCGGCACATGTTTACTCTGTGGTTGACCTCCCTAATCTCGTCATTAAAGTACTGCATTTTTGTGAATCCTGGACCCAAGCCGAGTTTTGATAGGTCAGTGAGGCTCTGATCAATGGCATTTACAAGTCTGGATTCAAGAACTTCCACATTTTCACTTTGTGGGGTTCATTGCTTCTCAGACAGTGGGCCAAGGCGTTCTGAAACGCCTGCCAAATTGGCCTTGTCTGTTTTCCATCTTGGATTCAGTTGTGGCATTTCGGCTGGGCCACTATCCATGAGGGTAGTTATAGTGCCATAATGGTCACTTGTGACAGTCTCATCGACACCCAGCCAATCCTCTCCACCAGAGTTGCAGGGGCCCAGGATGAGGTCTAGGCCCCCTCCTCTGAAAATGTCTAAAGCACGTTGGCTATGTGATAGCCAGCCGAAATCCGGTCCCCAACAGGGACCCCAGGAGGGGGTGGTGTGCGTTGAAGTCTCCCCTATGATCACTCGGTCATGTGCTGCAGAAGCACAGACCTGGCTGATGTCTAAGGTCCTACAGTGTGGCCAGCTGTACACATTGTACAATTTCAGGGGCCCCCCGTCTCCACAGTGCGGTACATCGGTTTATTGTGGAGGGGGGATTGTTGCTCTGACAAGGGTGATCAAGCCTCTCGTACCATCAATGTGTGGCAGCATGAAGACATGATACCTGGAGAAGCAAACAGGTCCCACTGTCAATGTCTCCTGGAGCATGACAATGTCGATGCTCCTTGCGGAGAAGCCATTGAAGTTCCACTGCAGAATGCTTACATTGTGTGCCATGAGTTACTAGATGATAGTTACATCAGAGACATCGTCGTATTCGGATTGACTGGTGTCCTCGTTGCTTGAGGGGTCTTCTGCTGTCAGGCTATCCCTGGGTCCACTGGGGGGTGGAGAGCCTTTGGTAGCTCTGACTTTGTGTACCTTGGCTTTTCTCTGTTCAGGCTGTTTCTGCGCATTTTTCTTTGCTGGCCTTGCCTGAACAAGGTCCTCGTGTTCTGGCTCTGGCTGCACAGATTCAGCCTGGTTTGGCTCTGCCTGTGAGGGCATGGCCTGGGTTGGAGTGGGGAGGGGAGTCTCGTCTGGGGTGAGGGTGAGGGTGGGGCTGGTTTGGCTCTCTCCAGCTTCCTTCCCTTCAGGACTGCGACAGTCTTGGTCATTGCCGTCATGGCGACCGTGACTGCCTTCTCGGCCTCTTCACTCGTCCTTCCCAAAGTTGTTGCTACTGCTGTGACTACAGCAGTCAGTTAGCAACCAACCTCTTGTTGCTTGAGGGCTGCCTCTTTCCTGATAGAGCAAGCCAGGTTCCAGGTGTAGTGCCTCTTGGCACAATTGGGACATTTGGCTGTTGTGTTCCTCTTTGTATGCCTTGAGGCACACCTCAGTGTTGTGTGCCTTGCTACAGACACCACATTTAGGCTTGGCTGTGCAGCTAACCTGGTGATGTCCATATTTTTGGCACTTGAAACACCGAAGTGGATCAGGCACATACGTTCTGAGGTTCTGAGGACTTGGCTGGTTGGAATCTTCCCTCTCGACAATCAAGAAACCTCCATGACCTGTGGGTGTGATGTAATCACTTCCACATCATACAATACTGAGAAGCCAAGTAACAGTGGTGAGAGGCTCACTTTCCTCCCATCTTTTAACTCCATCGTTTCCTGCAGGAAACTAAGAATAGCTTGATCTTTGGGCATGATGATCATGCCCTGATCTCTTGCAACCCGGATTGACAGCCGGATTTTGCGTTGGCTCTCCTATGCCCTGACCATTTGGTAGGCATTGTCGAAGCCTTTGCGTTTGACTGGCACTTTGAATTGGGAAGAAGCGCCTTGTGGGTCCAGACTCTCCCTCAGAGTGTGTCTTCGGCCTCGGACGCTTCGACCTGCCCTTTCGGCTTTGGGGCTTGCTCGTGGGGGCAGCAGCTGATTCGGTTGGTTCAGCTTATGCTCTTAACTCAGTCAGGGGGGTCGTCTGAGGGGTACTCAGAGACCTTCCTGGCTTGGGAGGGTCCAGCACGAGAGTCCATCTGTTGGACAATCTGATGGACAGACATATTTTTAGATGGTTTTTCTATCTTGTCATTCTTGGCAGCAGGTGTGACAGAGTCACCCTGTGCTCGGGGTTTTCTTTTGCAACCCAGAGGCACGTATGGCTTCAGGGTGGCTGCTGTGGTCTGGACTTGCACGGGGTTGTCAACATTGGCATCTGTCTGTGTTTTTTTTTTCAGTTTTATTTTCCATGTATTTGGACAGTGCTTCATCCACTCACGCCTCCACCCTCCATGGAGTCCAACAAGGGGAAGCTGAGTGTTAGAGCCAGTGTCTAACAGCTACAGGGGTGATAAGTGGATATACACAGCCAATAGCCATTGTAACAGCACTCATGGACCAGTGTGAGTACCAACGGCAGCATGACTGCTTGACCCTAGCCTCCCAAAGGAGACCAGCCGATTGACCTGTCTAGGCCCTGAATCAGATTGCCTTTTCATGCGGGAAATAGGAGGAACAAAGAGGCGTGTTGCTAGCTGCAGGGAGTACTCATTCACGGCATCACTCAAACTCCAGGACTCCTGTCTGTACAGTGCACAAGGATGCCACGCACGGCAAACACGTGGGTAGGTGTGAAGCCCTGGGGAGAGACCAAAGGGGATGCCCTTCCACCTGCAGGACATCATTGTTTGGAACCCTTTTGCTCATCCCTCTGAAGCAGCCACCCAAAGGTTGCTTCACCTCAGTGAGGGAAAGAAGCTCTTGCACTTTTTCCAGGCGGTTTCTTTCATCCCTCTGAGACAACCACCCAAAGGTTGTTTCACCTCAGTGAGGGAGTAGAGGTCCTTTACCTTTTCAAAGTGAATTTCTTTTCCTCTGAAACAGCCACCCAATGGCTGTTTCAACCTCAGTGAGGGAGGGAAGCTCTTACACATTTTGCAGGCAGTTCCTCTCACCCTCTGAAACAACCACCAAAGGTTGTTTCACTTCAGTTGGGAGGCGAGGACCTGTACCTTTTAAAGTGAATCCCTTTCCCTCTAAAAACATTAAACCCAAGGCTGTTTCACCCAATGAGGGAATGGGGGCTCTTGCATTTTTTTTCCAGGCAGTTCCTCTCATCCCTCGAAACAACCACCCAAAGGTTGTTTCACGAGGGAGAGAGGACCTGTACCTTTTAAAAAAATGAACCCTCTTCTCTCTGAAACAGCCATCCAAAGGCTGTTTCACCTCAGTGAGAGAAGAGGGGTCCTGCACCTGTTCAAGTAAGTTCTTTCATCCCTCTGAAACAGCCACCGAAAGGCTATTTCACCACAGTGAGGGAGAGAAGCTAACTTTTCCAGGTGGTTCCTATGGCGGGATGGGAAGTTAGTGTTCTGTCTAGCAGCAGCAATTTAGACAGAACCAGGCTGAGGGCCTGACAAAGTGGGGGCTCCTACCTGCCTATCATTCTTATGCGAAACAGCGAGAGTGGCAGTCATCAGGTGGTCTGCCAGACCAGTTCTCTAGGAAGTAGAATGGCAACTCTATGCACACCGAAAGGCAGGCACTCAAAGGGCCCCCCCAAGACACACCCTCCCCTGCGGGAGGTAAAGGTCTGCCCACGTCCGAGCCCCGCGCCCGAAGATGGGACCCAGTTCACCAGACGGTGCGCACAGTTATCTTAATGCCGAAAATTCGTATAGGAAGGAATAGACTAGAGGGCACGAAGCTAAATGCAAGCAATTAGCATCGCGGCAGCAAACAAGGGTGGACGCGAAACTTTCCGATAACGCGTAAGAGCCAGGGCCGTAATTGCTGTGGGCCGGGTGCGGTACATCTCTTTAATCCGCCCATTCAAAAGCCTCGAGTACCTTTGCCGGTACATTCCTCCCTTCGCTCCATATCAGTCGCGTTTGTTCCAAATTCACCGCAGGGAGAGAAGAGGAGGGGTCCTTCCAGGTCTGCTGCTCGATGTCCAGTGTGACACATACAAAGACAAAAGTTTGGAAAAAAGAGTGGGAAGGAAGAATGAGGGATACGGGAAGGATAGGGGGGAGGAAAATGAATTATAGTAGAAGAAAAAGGAGCCGGGGCTTAACCCAGCACCAGGGTAAAGTTTGGGGTAATAGTTGTAGTTTGGGGTTTTTTGAAAGGAGGAAAAGGGTGAGGGTGGCCTGGTGCTATTTTGAAACCTTTGTGTTCGGTGCGTGTGTCCTCGGGCCCCCACTTGCTTCCCCCCCGCCACACGAGTCCCGGCATCGATGGCGAGCGGCCAACTCTCGGTGCTTAAGGAACTAGTACCCTACGACCTTGAGCGCGTGCCCGCACTGGAGGTCGCGCGCTCGCGGCGTTCTCGTGGGAAGTGGGTCAGGGCGCGCGGCCCGGTACCCCGCTACTGCGAACAGCAGCAGGATTCTCGCCTAACCGGGGAGGATGGGATAAAAGTTAACAGTTTAGGCGCCATCTGGGGTGTGCTCTGGGCACGGTCTCCTCTACTATGGCTCCAGGGTTATCCCTCGGCTAACCTGTGCTGTTGAAGCAGGTTGAAACACGGAGGTGGTCGCTATCAGGGCCGGCCATTCCCGCCTGTGTCAAACAGAAGGTTCCCCTTCGTCGGCAGCAAGGCTTACGGAGACGCCGCGGCCGGCGGCCACGTCACGGTTGGATTAACACCACTACCGTGACGCTTTTTTTTTTCGGCTCGCATAAATCCTTTCGAGAAAGGATTTATGGTCCTGGCACGAGTACTAGCAGCAAGTGTCACGTGCCGGAAACCGAAACCAGTGGAATGGTGGGGGAAGGATAAAGGATGTTGGGTCCACGCTATGGCGAAGGATAATGAGGAAGCGGGGGTCAGGGTATGACAGTCAGAAACCGTCAGGTACCGAGGTGAAGTTATTTAAAAACGGGGACGTGAGGGGAGGTTAACTATTTATTTAAGAAATTAAAAACACAACAAACCAAAAGAAAAACTATGTTAAAAAGGAACAGAACGAGAAAACAAACAAAAGGGATAGGGGAAGGGAAAAAAAAGAAAATGAAGGAGTAGGAGGGGGCTTCAAAGGTGTGGCCTAAAAAACTGCATCCCTTCTTCGTCCCATGCCAAAGAAAATAGATCATGGCCTAATCCCGATCTCCAGCCGGAACGAAAGATGGTGTCGAGTCTATCCAGCCAGTCGGTATGCCAAGCACGGAGTGTGTCGGTCTGTTTACAGACCAACCTACGCCACTCGATGTTCAGAGAAAGCAGAGAAGTTTCCTCGTGGAGTTTAGATGTTGAAATAAAATTGATCCCAACTTACCATATAGATCCATCTGAGGCTTTATTCTGAACAAGCTGGAGTTTGCGCTTGTTAGTGTATGCTGTTTGTGTCAGTGCAAGTGGTGTTTATGTGAGGAGAGGTTTGATTAGTGTTTTGTATAGATGCAGCTTCGTGCTGCGGCCGCACTTTTAAATCGATAAAGCGAATGTAAGGTTTTTCTTGCCAAGGCGGCCTTTGAATCAATATGTAAATGAAATCGAAAGTGGGTATCAAACCAAACCAAACCAGGGATGGTACAAGAGGATTTGATTTGGAGAGGTGCTTAGTCTGTCGAAGGTGTTGAGGTAAATGTTGTCGTAAGGAGGAAGTTTTCGTGATTTTATAAAGAGAACTTTTGTTTTTGTCGCATTAGTCTTGATTTGCCATTTATGCTCCCATATCGAGATGGTGTCGAGTTCGTCATTAATGCGCTGAACGACACCTGAAAGTGCATTGTGTCGAGCTAAGTGCGTACAGTCGTCAGCATAGAGGATAGTGAGTGAGTGTGGGGATCGTTTGTGTATAGTGTATAAAATGTTGGGCTGAGTATGCTGCCCTGAGGTACTCCAGCGTGCATTGAAATGTTGCCTGAAACTTTGTTTAGAAATTTAAATTTTTTAACCTTAAATTTTTTAATTAAAGGTGGAAAACAAAATTTAGTGCACAGCTTCAGGAAGGCATGCCAGACCGCTCAAAAATGTTTTGGGGACAAGAACAATCTTTAGTCGTCGGTCTTGTTGTGTTATGTAATTGTGATGATGTTTTAGTGGCGTCTTGCGTCGAACGATGTGAGTGAAAGTCGAATTGTTTGTGGGAGAGAAGGTTATGGTCTTCGAGATACCACTTGAGTGCGCCTTGCGTCGAACGATGTGAGTGAAAGCCGAATTGTTTGTGGGAGAGAAGGTTATGGTCTTCGAGATACCACCTTAGTCGAGTGTTTATGATTTTTTTTCGAAATTCTAATGTCTCGAGTAGACTAACAGGGCAATACTCTTGGGGTCAGTCAGGTGTTTTTGTGGCTTAGGGGTTTAGGGCCACTAAAGTAGTCTTAAAGGGAGAGAGAAAATAGCCGAAGCGAGAGAGGCGTTGTAAAGGTGAGTCAAAGCTTGGGATAAGGTTGTCAGGAAGGCGAATAAGAGCGGGCCGCGTTCCCATCGTGAGGGGCCTGGAGCCTTACGAGTAAACTTCTTTATTTTTTCTTTTACTTCCTCACACGAGATGGGGACTATGAGTTCGCAGGTGCCGTCCAGCCTATCCAGTCGGATAATTGGCCCTTGGTTAGTTTCTACCCTGTTCTCTTGACTCCAGATATCAATTTCTTGAATTCTGTGAGTGAACAGGGATGGGAGGGTGAGGGTAGAAACTTGGGCCTAGTGTTCTTCAAAAATTTTAATAACATCCACGGATCTGAGACCTTTTTTCGTTATTGTGAATGAGGTGGGAGAAGGGGGAGAGTTACTACCTTTAAGTTTTTTAAATTTTTTGCCAAAAAATTTCCCCTGGACTGCAAACTATGTTGCATTCTACTTTTTTACCTAAATTCTTACCTAAATTTTTGTCGGTCGTTATCAAGACTATCGATAACGTGTCTTCTTAGAATAGATAAGTCCCATCGAACATGGTTTAATCTGTTTAGATTATGAGTAAAACGATTTCGAAAACAGGTCAGGAGACGTTTTGTCCTTTCAGATGGTTGAAATGATTTGCGTGTTTTATACTGAGACCTGGGGATGGTGCTCAGCATAGTTGAGGCGATGCAGGCGAAGATGTAATTCTAATGCCCATCTATTTTTTTGGCAATCACACCCTTTATTATTAAATTCAATTTTATGATCATTTAATTTAGATTTAAACGACTCCCAGTCTGCTTGTTTATACCGGAAAGATCGTCTTTCTTTGTTTAGTATTGGTGATGTGGAAATTTTTATTATGATGGGTAAGTGGTCTGAACCAACGCTCGGACCGGGTTGTTCCCGAAAACGAGATCAGGACGGCCCTTTCCTCTATTTGTGTATGAGGTGAAGAAGTCGGGTCCTATGTAGTGGAGTCTTTTGGTTTCAAAGATAGAATAGAGCTGCCTACCATGAGCATTGGGATGCTGTGTGTAGTGTCGTGTGGGCAGTGTTGATATCTCCAGCAAAGAAGACTGGAAGGTTTGTACAATTAAATAATTTGTTGAAATTTGCAAGAGGTAAATCAGTCCTAGGTTTTTATATAGGCAGTGAAAGGATAATGGGGCCCTGTGGGGTGAATAACCTGACTGCCATGAAGTTAGGGTGGCTGAATTGAGGGTGAGAACTCATGCATGACGGTGGATTTTATGAGAATACAGGAACCCATTTGCAATCCGTCCCTGATTTTCCTGGATGTGTAACCATAGTGCCGAATTCTGTAGCCATTTGGGGATGGATATAGAAATTTAGTAGGACCACATCCAGACGTTCTTGTTATAGAAAGTCATAAAAAATGTTAAAGGATCGTAAAAAATGACCTTACATTTGCCTGAATGATCGGTAGCATGTCACTCAGGGTAGACCCATTTACCTGGGTTTACCTTGCGTGGCGTCACCTGATCCCGGTAGCGGTTCCGTGATCGAGCCTCGATCAGCGGTTCCCCAAGGTCAGGGAAAGAGTCCTGCGAACAGGACGCAGGGCGGAAGTTCCTGTTAATCGACGGACCAATTCCCCAATACTCCCCCCGCTGTCCCAAGCGCCCCCTAGAAGGGAGCACGGCAACGGCTCCTCCAAGGGGGGAGGGAGCTCTTCTCGGGTTTGGGAACGGCCTTGACGTCGATCTCGGAGCCGCTTTCTCTCGTCGTCAAGGATAGTGTCATCCATACGATGACGACGAGGCTGCGGGACTGGGAGATCTTTTTGTCTTTTTTGGCGTGCTTGCTTTAGGTGGTTAGGTCTGTTTGCGTTTGTGTTCGGTGTTTTTTTTTAGTGTTTTAAATGCTTGTACAGTTTTTTTTTTTTTATTTCGTTGTGGTGCTGGTTGCAAAACGAGTTGTCTTTGTGTGGAGCAATGAGGGTGTGGTCAGTGTTTGTCACCTCAGTTGCTGTGGTTTCTGGTGTTGTGGCCCTACTCAGGAATGTATAGATTGTCGTCTCGATGATCTCCTCTGGGATAACAATGCTTGGGAAATCGTTTTTTTTTGTAGCATGATAGGGACAATGTTTTCGAATTTTTTGGCGTTGTATTTGCTGCGATGAGAGCTACGTGTAAGATGGCTATGTTTTCGGGGTTGTGTTGGAGTAAAAGTGTTTTGAAAATTTGGGGGGGTGGAGGCAGAGTTGTCCTGGGGTTAGATGCAGGTCGTCTGGGTGTGCTAGTTTGAGTAAGTTGTGTAGCCGGCTGTTGTAGCATAAGAAGAAGCTGTGTTTTTGTTTTCCCTAATCTGATTCCATTTTGCTTTGAGTGTTTCTTTTCGTATGGGGCAGGATCCGCTAACTGCAACGTGCGACCCCTCGCAGTTGCAGCATTTGATGCTCTCTTTGCATTTGGCGAAGAAGAGACCTTCGCCACCGCAATGAGAGCATCTCTGTGGGTGTGTGCATGTGTTTGTTGTGGTCGTATTGGTAGCATTTTAAGCATTGTTCAATCTGAATAAAGCATTCTGGCTCAACACACACCTACCTCCCGATGTATTAAACATCATGATCCCCCGTGACAGAAGTTTCTGGGCTTCCTCTGGGGCAGAGACACGAATCTTGACGATTCGTTACTCGGGAAGGTTATAATCATCCAAGACAGTGACACCGTTCTTGGCGGATACTTCGTGACTGATAGACTCACACAGTCGTGGGAGGATCGTCCCCGTCGATCTTTTTAGCCACGACCCTGCATTTAGCTTTCGTTTCAGGAGAGGGGACGGTAGTAAAGTCTTGGGCTTTTAGTTTCCTTTGGCATTCGGTCAAAAGGAAGGGGTCAATTGTTCGGATTGGCAACTGTCACTTTGAAGCCATTATAGTCTTAAAGAGGGTGGGTGACTGGGCCCCCTCAGTCTCTGGAAAGCCACCTCACAAAGATGGCTCTCCCGCAATGTAATCTATGACATGTCCCCTGGTCTGCCATAGCGTGGGGATAAGAAAAATCAAGGTTCCCGTCTAGCAGGTGCTAATCCGACAGAACGGGGGTAAGGTGCTGAAGCATCGAAAGGGTGGGCTCCTACCTGCCTATTCGTTTGCCTATGCGAATTTTCTAAGTGGCAATCATGAGAAAGTCTGCCAGACCCCCCCTAAACAAAGTTGGCAACCTTGAACAAATCTTAAGGCAGGCCCACGCAAGGCCCCCCAGACACACCCCGCTGCGGGAAGTAAAGGTCTGCTCACGTCCGGCCTCGAAGATGGAGTCCAGTTCCCTCAATGAAAGCACGAAGCTAACGCTCTCTTTACCACCACTGCAAAATCTTGGAACCAAAGGTCCCGAAAGCCCTGCCCCATCACACACATTTTAAGTATATATTGTGGTGACCATCTCGCGACGACTCCCGCCAACGGTAGAGCAGCCTCTTAACGTTTGGATCTGCCCCTGCCATTACCGTGGGAAGCGCTTCGAACCGGACGTGGAGTGTAAATATCGGGCCGGGCCATTGAGCTTGTGTAAGCTCCCAAAAAAAGAGCCAATTGGGCTACCCGGGAGGTTTACCTAAACCTACACTGGTGACCTCGAGTTCAGAGTCTGTAGCCATGAGTCTCTCAGCCCCCCTAAATCCATGTTATCTGCCCTTGCTTGCCTCTCAAGGTTCCTGCAGGTGGAATAGATATAGATATCATGACAACTCTCACCTGACCTCCTTCTCTCATCAGTGCCCCCCCTAACGGAACCGCCTTTCGCGGTGGGGGGGAT
>NW_023663437.1:0-5000 GCF_015228065.2 Penaeus monodon
CCCCGGGACTTTGGGAAAATTTTTTTCTTTACATTTTTTTATTTTTAATATGGAACAACCCCTGTTATTTCATCAAATATCGATTTCCTTATTATTACGTTATCAGCTCATTATTTTATTATCATCATCATTATCATCTTTATTGCAATTTTTATCATATTTTTGCAATTTTTATCATTATTATTGCAAATATTGCATTTTTTAAAAAATTTCTGCAACTAACAATAACAACTACAATAATAACAGTAATAACAAAATAAAACAATAATAACGTTTTTAAATTATTTTTTGGTATTATTTTAATTAAAATCTTTATTACGTATTTTTTACTATTTAAAAATTTATTTTAAAATTTATACGACCGAAAAAAAATAATAATATAAAATGATAACAATAAAAATTTTAAATGAATTTAAAAACAATTAGTTTTATCTTTATTATACTTTTTTATTATCTTTATTTTTTTTATTCAGTTTATATATTTTTTGGGAAAAATATAAAATTAAAGTAATAATAATAATAAAAAAATAATAAAAAATAATAAAAATTTAATAAAATAATGAAATAATGAAATAATATAAAATTTTAAAATAATAAAATAATAAAAAATTAAATAATAAATAAAATAATAAAAATAAAATAAAATAAAATAAAATAATAAAAAAAAAAATGTAAAATAATAATAATAATAATAATAAAAGAAGAAGAAGAAGAAGAAGAAGAAGAAGAAGAAGGAATGATAATAATAATATCAATAATCATCGAAAGTTATCGATGTTCTCTGTATTCGTATCTTTTATCATTATTATTGTCATGATTACTAGAATTTTTTTAAATTTTAAAATTTATTCCCCAATAATAATATATATATATTATATAATATATATAAATATATATTATATATTTAATAATAATATATTAGTATATATATATATATATATATATATAAAACAAATTGGTGTTTGTGTGTGTAGTGGTTTTTGGGGTTGTAGTAAGATTTATTATATATATATATATTTATATTAAATATATAAAATATAATATATATAAATATATATATAATATATATATATATATATATATAATAATATATATATATAATATAAGTATATGTTTTTATTACATTTATCTATCTATCTATTTTTTATCTAATCCTCTGTCTCTGTCTCGTCTTCTCTCTCTCTCTCTCTCCTTCCTCCTCTCTCTCTCTCTCTCTCTCTCTCTCTCTCTAAATATATAAATATAATAAAAATATAAATAAAAATATATAAATATAAAAATATATATATTAAATAAATAATATATATGTATAAATATAAATATATATTATAATTAATTATATATATAAATATATCATAATATATATATATTATATATATAATAAAAATATAAAATAATAAATATATACTATATATATATATGTATGTATGTATATGTAAATTTATAAATTAAATATAATATATATATATATAATATATTAAAATATAATATATAAGTAAATCATTTAACCTTTTTTTTTTATATATAATAAAATAATATAATTATATATAAATATATATTATATATATATATACATATATAAAAAATTTATATATAATATATATAAAATATTAAATAATATATTTATATATACCCACCCCCCCTCTCTCCTCTCCTTCTCTCTCTCCTTGTCTCCCTCTCTCACTCTCCTCTCTCCCCTCTTCTCTTCTCCTCTCTCTCTCCCCCCTCTCTCTTTTCCATTCCCCTCTCTCTTTACTCTTTCTTTCTTTTCTGTTATTATTATTGTTTTTACTATTATTTTTGTTTTTGTTTTTAGTATAGTTGAAAAAATATATATTAAAAACTGCAAAAATTTGCAAGAAAAGGATGATAATTGCAATAATGAGATAATAATTGAAATAATGATGATAAGATGATGTAGTGATGATAATGAGTGTAGTGATGATAAGGGAAAAAAAGATAATAGATGATAACGTAATAATGTGATATTATGATTATAATAAAAACAAAAAATCAATAAAATATAAAAAGGGTAAAAGAAAAAAATTTTCCAAAAGTCGAAAAAGTGGCAAAAAATTAGCAAATTTTGGGCATTTTTTTGATAAAAATGATAAAAATTTACAAAAATTCTAATTCATGACAAAAATGAGGGTAAAAGGAGAATAAAGAGTATTTTTGAAAATTATTTAATTTTTTAATATTAAAATTTTTCATTATCATTACTATTATTATTATTATTACTTATATTTTTTTAAATTTTATATTATATTATATTTTATTATTATTTTTATTTTTTATTACATTTTTGTTACTTTTGTATATTTCTTTTATTTTTTTTATTTTTATTTTTATTATTTTATTTTTATTATATTATATTATTTTTTTTTTTTTTTTATTATTTATTTTTAAATTTATTATTTATATTTTATTATTTACTTTAATTATTAGATTTTTGCCAAAAAATATATTACAACTGTATTAAATAATAAGGTCATAAAAGTAAATAAAATAATAATAATAAAAAAATAATAATAATAATAATAATTAATAATAATAAAAATAATAATAATAATAATAATAATCTTTTTTATTTTTGATATCAATATTATTAACGATAATAAAACATTTTTCTTTAAAAAATGATAAAAAATTATTAAAAATCGTTTTTATTGTTTTTTTAAGTTATTACATTTACTGTTTTTATTAGTTTTTTTGGAAAAATATATATACAATCAATAATTCAATAATAAGGGTAATAAGTGAAATTGATGATAAAAAATTGCAATAAAATAAAAAATGAGATAATGTGATAAGTATTTGAAAACGAAAAATAATGATGATATCTGATAAAAATGATGATAAAACAGGAATTGGTCCAAATTTTTAAATATAAAAAATGTAAAAGAAAAATTTTCCAAAAGGGGAAAAAGGGGCAAAATCTAACGAAATGTCCCTTTTTTGAATGACTCAAAATGCTTTTTTTTTCGATTTTTTTGATGATTTTTGGCAATTTTAGAGTAATAATGAAAATAATTACCAAAATTGTATAATCATGGAATAATGATGAAAAAAAGTCCCAATAAAGAGAATTTTGAAACATTTGATGATTATTAATATTATTATTATTTTTTAAAATTTATTATTAAACATTATTTTTATTATATAAATTTTATTATTAGATTTTATTATTATTAATAAAAAAAATTTAATAATATATTTTTATTATTAAACTTTATTATTATTATTATTATTATTATTATTATTATTATTATTTTATTATTTTTTGATTATTATTATTTTATTTATTTTCCATCTTTTATTATTTTTATTGTTTTTATACGCCAGTGGGCTTTGTCTTTTTGCAAAACATCTTTTAAAACATGAAAAGGAGACTGGGCAGTGTTAACAGAAGGCCTGGGCAAAAGACGCAACGGGCCCTGTGGGGAGGAGCGGGGGAAAACAAGCCAAGGGGAGACAGAGTTGGGTGCGCTCCTGTGAGACCTCGTGTGTGCCCTTGTGCCGATATAATTGGTTGCCCGTTATAAGCGTGAAGCTGTTTCCCCTATATGGCGTATAAAAAGGTAAGGGGAAATAAATTGTGTAAATAAAAGGGAAAAACTGTCATTTTGTGTTTATTTTGTGCCATGCTCGCCACTGGGGTTTCCCCTCCTTGGTGTTCGGGACGCTTTGTGCTCGGGCCCCTTTGGGGTGTTCAGTGTTCACGACCCCGGGATAGCATGCCCTCGCCAGCCGCCTTCGTTGGGTGGCAGAGAGACGAGGCGGCCCGGGGTAACAAAAAGGTGTCAGGGTGGGATTTGTGAATTTTTATCAGTGAGAGGCCCATTTATCAGTCGTCCAAAAATGGAACAGCCAGGAGGGGAGGAGGGGGATGACTGGGGAGGCACGAGTGAGGTGAAGCCGAGCCAGATGGGCCCGATCACTGCCAAACTGGCCGGATGAGGGAGGAAATGGACAAAAGGGGAGAAGAGAAGGCAAGAGGGCACGCGAGCAGGCGCACCATCTCTCGAGATGAGAAAAGGAAGGAGAGGAAAGTTCTGCCAATTTTGAGGTTTTACAGAGCAATTTTTGTATCTGTGAAGATGGAAACTCAGCAGTACACCGACAAGGCCGCAACAGCGTGAAGATGAACTGAGGAGGAGGGGAGACTCGAAGGGCGAGGTTCAGGGCCCGGGGAGGAAGGTAGGAGGGAAAAGGGGGCGTACGAGGTAGTAGCGTGCAAGCAGAAAAAAGGGAGGAAGAGGTTCTGGCAACAGATCCCGAGTGTCAGATTTTTGGGGTCGGGGGTTTCCCTGGGAGGAAAAACCCCCCCGGGCCCCGCAGGGTGTCGTAGTGGGGGCGAAGGGGGGATTGGCATGCGCCCCCCTCGGTTTTTCCCCTTGAGAGAGATAAAGAAAGGGTTACAAAACAAAAAACAAAAAACAAAACAACGAAAAAAAAAAAATAATAAGAAAAAAAAAAAAAAAAAGAGAAACACAGAACACACACACACACACACACACACAAAGAAACAATCATACAAAAAAAAAAAAGAAAAAAAGAAAAAGGAAATTTAAACAAAAACAAGGGTAATAAGAAAAAAAGAATTTGGAAAAAAAAAAGAAAATAAAAAAGAAGCAACACACACCCACAAACCACACACACACACCACACACACACAAAAACACACAACCACAAAAAAAAAAAGAAAAAAAAAAAAAAAAAAAAAAATAAAAAATAAAAAAAAAAAAACAAAGAAAAAAAAAACAAAAAAAAAAAACAGCAACAAAAAAAAAAATTTTTAATAAAAAAATATAAAAAAATAAGAAAAATAATAAATATAAAAAAAATAAATAAAAAATTAAATAACAGTAATAGATAAAAATATGGGAAAAGCATACAAACCACACCACACCACACACACACAACAAAAATTAAAAAAAAAAAAAAAAAAAAAAAAAAAAAAAAAAAAAAAAAAAAAAAAAAAAAAAAAAAAAAAAAAA
>NW_023663437.1:20000-27500 GCF_015228065.2 Penaeus monodon
GGTACGTACAACTTTTATTTTATATGATCATTGTTTTAGCTGTATTTATTATTTTATGTACTAGCTCGTTTTGTTTGTTTATTCTTACTGAGGTTTCTTCTATAATTCTTTTCTTTTGTTTGAAGTTTTAATTTTTTACCAAGCTATTATCTCTCGGGTGAAACGAATCAAAAACTATAGTCCTGTTTGTTTTCGGGTCAAACCCCGTCGATTACAAAATAAAGAGTGCAGCTGGAACTTTGGTGTGGTCCTACCTTGACGAGAGTCTTCTTGGGTACCCAGCCCGGTGGAAAAACATTACAAAGGTGGTAAAGAGCCTTCCTTTTCTTGTTTTTACTTGCCACAGTTAGGAGCTGAGGACGTATGTTATTATTGCTCTATAAAATGGCAGACTATTTGACTTAGCTTGAACTGCCTTAAGTATATACTCTTTTGATTATTATTGCTTCTTTCTAGTTAGGTGCCATCGCAACTAAATCGATCATCAGATTAGTATCATTGTTGTCTGCTACTGTGTATGTTTCTTTACCCAACACAAAGCACTTACACAGGGCACCAATAAGATCTGTAGGGGATATAGCGCTTTTGGGCCCTATGTATATGTTAATATGTGATATATATATATCATGTATCTTATAATATATATATGTTTATGTTGACACACACACACATATATAGTATGTAAATGTGTATATATGTAAATATATAATATATATATTTATATAATATATATATAGTATATATATATGTGTGGTGTGGCTGTGTTTGTGTCGGTGTGTGTGTGGTGTGTGTGGTGTGATATATATATATTTAATATATAGATATATATATAGTTATATATATATATTTATATATATATAATATATTATGTGGGATGTCTATTCATATATTTATATTACATACATAGAAACCGCACACACACACCCGTTCCACCCTTCTCCTCGTCCTCCTCCTCTTCTTCACCTTTTGTTCCTGTTCCCCCATGCTCCTCCATCATGTCACTTCATCACCACGCCCCCCCCCCCTTTCTCCTCATCGTATTCTTCAATTTTATCTCACCTTCTCCCTTCCTCCTCCTTCTACTCCTCCTTTTACTTCTATATCCCCGTTCCCCCCTCCCTCCTCCTCAACTATCTTCCGGTCCCCCTTCGTCACTCCTTCTTCCACTTATATCTCGCCGTTGACCCTTTCCTTGCTGAGATAAAAGTGAAAGATGAGTAGAAGAAGAGGAGAGGAAGGGGGGAACGGGGGGAGAATAGAAATGGAGAGGAAAGGAGAGTAGTGATTTGTCTATTATGAATATGTAGAATAGTTATATATATACATATATGCATATATATATATATAAATATATATATATCTATATATATATATATATATATATATATATGTATATTTATGTATATATATGTATATATATGTATATATACACCCAAATACATATCCATATGTGTAGGTGCGTGTGTGTGTATATATAGAGAATATAAATATATGTATATATAGGAAGTTATTAATTTTATTATTTATTTATTTTTAATCACACACCGAGAGTACAGTGCATCCCACAAGTGAAAGTTACAGCTCTTACTGTTAAATATGGAGACCGGAAATGGGTCAGTCTGCTATCATGGATTCTGTAACTGTGTTCCCAAACTGGGATACCCCCGCCTCATTCTCGATGTCACAGTATCCAGGGCGCGGCGACTCTTCTCCTAAAGATACTCCTTTACCTGCCCGTCTCAACCTCACCCATGCGTGCGTATGTATGTGTGTGTATGTACATCGTCACAATTACTATGGTACATTTGACAATTTTTATCCTGGCAATACTTGGTATTATCTAGTATCTGGCCGGTCTCTAACGATGACTGTATTGGTTTAAGTAATGCTACAAATATATACAACTGGAAAGACATCCGATAAGGAAAAGATATACAAAATTCGATATATGAATATTCAAGTTATAAATAACAAGAAACATAGATTATCTCGCAACAGGTTTCTCTGAAAACACTACAATTGCAAAAGAAACATGATTTTTTATTGTGTAAAAAAAAATAGTTTTCCATTGCCTGATTCTCGACTTCCAAGCGGTTGTCTTGTTGTCTGTGTGTCGGACAGATAATATATAATATAATGTATATTATGTATCTAATGTACTTACAATTATATAAAATATACCATACCAACTTACATATTATACATATATCCATATCGTATATTAGTGAAGTTTCATTGCTGAATCTGATCTCTATTTGGAGGTTTCCTTTGTCTTTCAGAGCTCAGTGTCTATTCGTCAATTTGTTATTTATGTTATAATAGAAAACATTTAAATAGTCCAAATAGTCATTTCAAGCGAACGTTTCAAGGAGTTTGAGCAGTCGCTATGATCTCCCCTTCTCGTAAATACAAACAAGTCTTTTAAGACATAGAGGCTTGTTAGTAATCTTTATAGGCACGTACTTAGTGGTTAAGGTTGTACTTCTCTCTATATATTTTCTTGTAAATACCACACCACATACATACATACAGAATATATATATATCATATATATATATAGATATATGATATATAACTATTCTATATTATATATATATATTTATGTATATATATTATTAGTGTTATAATTGATAGTATATATGGTATTATATTTTTCGAATATCTCTATCTGTGTATCAATCTACGTATATGTATATATATACAAATACATACATACATACACACACCACACACGGAAACATAAAAGGTGCCCATCATAAAATGGAATCTATGATAAACGTTAACCTCAATAACCTTATGACTGGTAAAGATGAAGGAGGAGAAGGAGGAACAAGAGGAGCATGGGGGGGGGGGATGGTAGAGGAGGGACGTAGGGAGTAAGAGTTCCCCGTGTTATTATTGTTAATATTTTTTTTTACAATTATGTCTTGTTTATAGTCAAACTGTTCGTTAGAAAATGCTTATTTTGAATAAGTAAGTATGCTGTTGCTTTTCAAATTTTATGTTTTATGAATACTCAGCAATTCTGTCTTCATGTCACGAAGCTTTTTAAGTCTGTGCCTTGTCAAACAACCATAACTCTCTCTCACCACACAACCTGTATATAAGGTACCTTGTTCACCTTACTATGACACCACATGTGACCATATGATCGGTACTTGTGTCATTCAAATTCTTTCATGTTTCCATGGTGAAATGTTCCAAAACTATGTTTGTTCATAGAAATTTCTGAGCAGTCCAGACAGACCGCTAGCAGACAGCGGGCAGGCAGGACAACTCGTCTTCTCTGGGCGTCTCTGCCTTGCCCGTCCTTTGTACGCCAGCTACCTAGCCTCAGAGAAAACAGCCTTGAAGCAGCAACAAGTTTAACTCAATAGACCTTCAAGACAAACCATCACAAGTCCTGCCACATTACACCTTCCACTCAGTCTCTCTCGTTCCCCTTTTCCCCTCATCTGCTCCTCTTCCTCCTCCTTCCACTTTCTATCTCTCTGTTCCCCTCACCTACACCTCCTCCTCCTATTCTATTTCATCTATCTTTCGTTCCCCCTCCCCCCTTCCTCTTCTCCCACTTCATCAAACTACATCCCTACGTCCTCTTTCATGTCATCCTCATCATATCATTCTTCCACTCTATCCTCCTTCCCCTTCCCCTCCTCCATGCCACTAGCTGCTCATCATGGAAAGCTCTTCACCACTTTTATGCTTCTAAAACCAGACTACGCAGTGGGCGATAAGGTCGTATGTGCTTTTATTTTCAGTTTGTTTGTTTTTCATTGTTTTCTTGTAGAATTACTTAAATCAATCACATTTTCGTCAGAGACCGATCACTCAACTCATAGATACTACATTTACAACAAGTATTGCCAGGTGAAAATGTAAAAATGTAATCGGTGGAAGTGTTGATGCACTATACACACAGACAAACACGCGCACACACACGCGCACATACGCATGCGCCGTGTAAGACAGGTAAGGCAGGCAGGAAGGAGTCTTTTTAGGAGAGGAGTCGCCGCACCTTCGATAAACGTGTCGTCAGAGAACTGACGGGGTTGCTCAGTTTTGGAGAAACCATATACAGAACTCATGCTAGCAGACTTAGAAACACCAATCACCTGATCTAAACATGGAAGAGCTGCACTTCCACTGATGCGATGCACTGGACGTTCCGTGTGAATGTGTGTGTGAATACGTACAAACACACATATATGTGTGTTGGTGTGTATAAAGATATGTATATATAAGGTATAAACACAGCGTGCGCCCTTTCCCTTCCCCTCCTCCTCCTCCTCCTTCCACAACTATCTCTCCTTTCAGAAAGACGAGAGGGAAAATTCGCCTATTTCAAGAATCGCACGCAATTTGTCATGGAAGGACAGGCTGGAGGAGATCGACGGGAGAGGGAAGTGGACGACGTCCGGGATTCTCCCCCCCCCCCCCAAAGGACACACCTCCTTCCCCTCAGACCGCATCCATGAAAGAGTTTCTTCATGCGCTGTCCACGGGACCCCGCTCTTTCCTTGCCCGCCCCCCAGTCGCGTCTAGCACTTTATGCGAAATCTTGGCGGCGTTAAAGGTGTTGAAACAGACTTCTTGCTGTTTAGCTTATATTGTAATGAGAGGATGGTGTGTACAATACTGAGCGGGACAGAGGTTCGTCCAGTCAGCGGCTGTAGGCTGTCTGTCTGTCGCTCGAGGCGACCCTTTTATACAGATTGAACTAAGAAATTTTCCCAACCCACAAGGTTGCGATGTACTCGGAAAGTATTGAGGACGAGGAGTGATCGTGTACAGGGGACGGGCGTCGCGAGGCGGGAAGCCTGCGGATGTCGAGTCCGTTGTCATGTCTAGCAAAGGTGTGGTATGTAGAGGCTAGTGTTATTGTAGAAATATATAATATTTGGTGTGAGGTGAATAGGCCATATGGGAAATAGGTATAACATGAGGTTAATGTTATCATAAGATTCCAATTTATGATGGGCACCTCATGTTTCTATTAATATATATATATATATATATACATAGATTGATACATAGATTGAGAGAAATGGAAAAATATATACATATATGTTAATATAACAACAATGATAATAAAATATAAATACATAATATGTATATCTGTGTATGTGTACAGGAAATATATATAGACAAATAACGGCCTGAATAACTATGTAAGTTCCCATTAAGATTACTAAACAAGCATCTATGTCTTAAAAGACTTGTTTAGTATTTACGAAGAAGGAGAGAGCGTAGCGACCGCCCAAACTCCTTGAAACTCCGAATTTTAGAAGTAAAACGTACGATTTTTTTCTTGTAAATTACACAATAATGGTCATGCCTTAGAAATTCAATCATATATATTTATATTTCGCTTGAAATGACTATTTGGACTATTAGAATATTTTTCTATTATACAATGTACAACAAATTGAGGAATGGAAACCCTGTATGCCGACCTGACCTCTGAAAGGCAAGGGAAACCTCAAAAAGAAGAATAAATTCAGCAATGAACTTCACTCATATAACGATATTGGATATATCTATATATGTATGTATTTATTTATACATTTATAAGTACATAAAGATACGTATATACATTATATATATGTAACTGTCCACAAACACACTACAACCTCCCAGGTCGACAGAATCAGTATTTTTTTCTTATCACAACAATAAAAATCAGTGTTTCTTTTGCAAATTGTATTGTTCTCAGAGGAACCTGTTGCAGATAAATCTTTTTTCTTGGTATTTATAATTTGAATATTCATAACATTCTGTTATCATTTCCTTAATCTGATTTCTTTCGTGTTGTAGATATTTGTAGAATTACTTAAACCGATCACAGTCATCATTAGAGACCGACCTCGGCATTCATGGAATACTATATAATACACAAGTATAGCCAGATAAAAATCGTAAAAAATGTACCATATGGAAATGTGACGAAGTGCACATACACACACACACATATATGTATATATATGCACACACACACACACACACACACACACACACACACACACACACACACACACACACACCACACCACACACATATATAATATAATATATATATATATATATATATATATATGTGTGTGTGTTGTGTTGGTGGTGTGATGTGGTGTGTGTGCGTGTGTTTGTGTGTGTGGATATATATCCCTTCGTATATATTTGTATGTATATATACATATATATGAATATGTAGAATATGTATACATATGAAGAAGTAGAATATATGTATGTATATATGTGTATATATATATGTATATGTATGTATATATACACACAAATATATACATATGTGTATGTCTTCCTTTTCCACGTTTCTCCTCCTCCCCGTTCACTCTTCTCCTTCTCCTCCTCCTCCTACTGTTCCACCTTCCTTCCTCCTCCTACTCCTCCTTTTACGTCTATCTTCCTGTTCCCCCATTCACGTTACGTTAGGTTAAGGAAAGCAAGTTTAGATTAATACGTTTGGTTAGGTTATGGAATTTGGTTAGGTTACGTTACGATATCTTTGGTTACACATTAGCCGACAACACATACTCACGAACGCAC
This sequence comes from Penaeus monodon, assembly GCF_015228065.2. Classification (NCBI taxonomy): domain Eukaryota; kingdom Metazoa; phylum Arthropoda; class Malacostraca; order Decapoda; family Penaeidae; genus Penaeus; species Penaeus monodon. The sequence goes on from NW_023663437.1 coordinate 26,564, forward strand.
AGAGACACACACATACCTACATACAAATCATATAACAAGTCTTATATTTGTATAATTATATACATATATTGAAGATATATGAATATATATACAAACATAGATACACACACACTTACACACACATACACCCTTTACAACACATACACCACACACTTACACACACACACTTACACACTACATACACCCTTATACACACATACGACACATATCATACATCTATAAACATGTGAAATTGCATATTTTTGCCCATATATATATATGATATATATATATATAGATATATATAATATATTATATGTAGGTGTAAGAGCCGGATGATGGGCCCTACAAGAGTATGGTAGGTGGCGAGCTTAGGTGTAAGGTAGACAACCAATAGTCTAGCATCCGTTATTATATTGTATGATGGAAGTACGGGCTGCGCCGAGGAGTGCGAGGTTGTGCTCCTTGGCTCCCCCGCAGGGTCTGCTGTCATCCGTCCTACATGGTCCTAAAGTGGGCATGAGATCACAAATGCTTACATATGACAATACACTGGTGATGAAGTTAGTGTTTACAACACTGCATAGCTCTTGTGGAAGGGATAGACAATACACATTGGAATGTCTAGTTGGCAACGCGAGACAATAAACAGGTAAAGCACTGACTCTATAATGTTGTTGTGTGTGGGCAAAGGCTTGTGACAATACATAGGATTATAACAGTCATGTAAAATATAACAAGAGATAATATAATAACAATGGCATACATATTGTCTTAACATCACATACAAAACGTTGGGTTAGCGTGGTATGTATATATCTATATGTAGTGTATGTATATATATCACATATAATGTAGGTATGTATATATATACTATATAGGTAGGTACGTAGATATATACATATATTTAGGTATGTATATATATATACATATATTTCTGTATAGATATATATATATT
>NW_023663437.1:32500-48902 GCF_015228065.2 Penaeus monodon
AAATGATGATAATGATGATAATAATGGAGGATAATAGCAGAATTGTGTCCATATATATAAAAAAAAAGGTAAAAGGAAAAAATCCCAGAAAGTCGAAAAGCGGCCAAAATCTCTAGCGAAATATAGCCTTTTGAGAGTAGACTCCAAAATGACGTTTTTTCCATTCATTTGATAGATTCTGGTAATATAGGTAATAATGTAATCAGTACTGAATTCTATCAATCATGACAATAATGCTGATAAAAGTGAGAATAAAGAGAATTTGGATAACATTTGATGATTATTAATATTATTACTATTATCATTATTATTTATCATTAATATCATTATTATCATTTATTATTATTATCATGTTATTATTATTATTGATTATGATTGTTATTATTATTATTCTTATTATTATTATTATTATTTTATTTTATTATTATTATATTCTTATTATTATTATTATTATTATTACTTTAATTAATTAGTATTTATTACCAAAAAATATATTATACTCGCATAATTGCAATAATAATGATAATTTATTTGCAATATGATGATAATTGCACTAATGATGATAATGATGATGATGAATGATGATAATATGATAATGATGATGAAAAAAAAAATAACGATAATAATGATGATAATCATGCTTAGGTAATGATGATAATCACAGGAAATTGTGTCCATACTATAATAAAAAAAGGTACAGAAAAAAAATCCCAATATTCGAAAAAAGCGGCAAAATCTAGCGAATATAAGCCTTTTGAGAGTAGAACTCCAAAATGACGGTGTTTTCCTTCAGTTGATGATTCTGGCAATTATTAGGGTAAATAATGATAATATTCCTTAATTCTATTAATCATGACGTTGGATGGATACAAGTGGAATAAAGAGAATTTGGATAAAAAAAAATTTGATGATTATTATATTATTTACTATTATCACTATTATTATCATTATTATCATTATTATCATTATTATATCATTATTGTTATTATTATAATGTATTATTATTATAAGGATTATTATTATTATTATTATTATTATAACTTTTAATTATTATTATTATTGTCAAAAAATATATTGTAACTGTAATAATAACAATAATAATAATAATACGTATAATTATGCATAATACTAATTGTTATAATATTTGTTATTCATATCATTAATTTGTTCTTATTATCATTATTATTATTGTTGCTGGTAGTATAATTGTAAAAATAATTATTATAACAGTAATAAATTATAGTAATAACGATATTAATTAAGATAATGATATAATAATGATTATAAACGTTATTATTGTTCTTATATTGCTATTACTATTATCATTGTAGTTGTTATTAGTAAAGATGTAAAAATATATTATACTGCAATAATTGCAAATAATAATTGCTAATTATTGCAATAATGATGAATAATATTGCAATACTGATGCGATGATGAATGATAATTGATAATGATGAGAATGATGATGATAACGAATAAATGAATGATAATCATGATAATAATGATGATAATAACAGGAATTGTCCCCATATATAATAAAAAAGGTAAAAAAAAAAAATCCCAGAAGCCGCAAAAAGCGGCAATCTAGCGACAATATAGCCTTCTGAGAGTAGACTCCCAAAATGACGTTTTTCCATTCATTTGATGATTCTGGCAATTATTAGGTAATAATGTAATAATTACCTGAATCTATTAATCATGACAATATGATGATAAAAGTGAGAATAAAGAGAATTGAATAACATTGATGATTATTAATATTATTACTCTTATCATTATTATATCATTATTCTCATTATTATCATTATTATTATCATTCATTATTATTATTATTAATTATTATTATTATTATTATTATTCTTATTTATTATTATTATTATTACTTTAATTATTAAGTATTATTGCCAAAAATATATTATAACGGTAATAATACCTAATAATACTATAAGTATAATTATATAATACTAATTGTTATAATATTGTTATTATATCTTATTGTTTATTATTATCATTATTATTATTTTTTACTGGTATATAATTGGAAACTAATTATTATAACAGTACTATTACAGTAATAACTATAATTATAAAATAATGATATAAATAGATATAAAAACGTTATTATATTGTTATTATTATTGTTATTACTATTATTATTGTAGTTGTTATTAGTATAGATGATGCAAAAATATATATTATAACTGCATAAATATGCAATAATAGATGATAATTTATTGCAATAATGATGATAATAATTGGCAATAATCATGATAATGATGAGGCTAACGATAATGATGATGATAATCATAGAATAATGGATGATAATAACAGGAATTGTGTCCCATATTAATTTAAAAAAAGGTAAAAGAAAAAACAATCCCAAAAGTCGAAAAGTCGGCAAAATCTAGCGAATATAGCCTTTTGAGAGTAGACCTCAAAAGACGTTTTTTTTCCATTCTTTGATGCTTCTGGCAATTATTAGGGTAATAATGATTATAATTACCTGAATTCTATTAATCATGACATAATGGGTGATAAAATTGAGATAAAGAGAATGTGATACATGTGATTGATTATTAATATTATTACATATCATTATTATATCATTATTATCATTATTATCATTATTATTATATTATAGATTATTATTATTATTATTATTTATTATTTTATTATTATTATTATTATTACTTTAATTATTAGTAATTATTGCCAAAAATATATTATAAACTGTAATATACAATATAATAATAATAGTTAATTATAATACTACGCATTGTTATAAATATTGTTAATATATCATTATTGTTTATTATTATCATTATTATTATTTTTACTGGTATATAATTGTAAAAATATTCTTATAACAGTAATATTACAGTAATAACGATATTAATTAAAAGAATGATATAAATAATGATTAATAAAAACCGTTATTATTGTTATTATTTATTATTGTATTACTATTTTCTTGTAGCTGTTATTAGTATAGTATGTAAAATATATATTATTAACTGCAATAATTGCAATAATAATGATAATTATTTCAATAATGATGATAATAATTGCAATATGATGATAATGATGATGATAATTGCTGATAAGATGATAATGATGATGATAACGATATAATTATGATAATCATGATAATAATGATGATGATAACATGACTTTGTGTGCCATATATAATGAAAAAAAAAGTAAAAGAAAAAAATCCCAAAACTTCGAAAAACGACAAAATCTAGCGAAATATAGCCTTTTGAGAGTAGACTCCAAAATGACGTTTTTTCCATTCATTTGTGAGTCTGGCAATTATTAGGGTATATGATGCATAATTACCTGATTCTATTAATCATGACCATAATTGATGATAAAAGTGAGAATAAAGAGAATTTGGATAACATTTGATGATTATTAATATTAATTACGATTATCATTATTATTATCATTATTATCATTATTATCATTATTATATCATTTTATTATTATTATTATTATTATTATTATTATTATTATTTTATTATTATTATTACTTTAATTATTAGTATTATTGCAAAAAATATATTATAACTGTAATAATAACAATAATAATAATAATAAGTAGAATTATAATTAATACGAATTGTTATAATATTGTTGTTATATCATTATTGTTATTATTATCATTATTATTATTTTTACTGGTAGTATAGTTGGAAAAATAATTATTATAACAGTAATTAATTACAGTAATAACGAATAATATAATAAAATAATGATATAAATCATCATTATAAAAACTTTATTACTTTGTTATTATTATTCTATTACTATTATTATTGTAGTTGTTAATAGTATAGATTTAAAAATATATATTATAACTGCACTAATAATGATAAGTATGCAATCATGATGATAATAATTGCAATAATGATGATAATGATGTGATAAGATGAAATGATGATAATGATGATGATACCGTAATAATAATGATAATCATGATAATAATGAGGATATACAGGGAATTGTGTCCATGTATACTAAAAAACAAAGGTAAAAGAAAAAATCACCAAACGTCGAAAAAGCGCAAAATCTAGCGAAATATAGCTTTTGAGAGTAGCTCCAAAATGACGTTTTTCCATTCATTTGAATGATTCTGGGCAATTATTAGGGTAATAATGATAATAATTACCTGAATTTCTATTAATCTGACAATGAATGATGATAAAAGTGGAGATAAAGAGAATTTGGATAACATTTGATGATTATTAATTTATTTACTATTATCATTATTATTATCTTATTTATCATTATTAATCATTATTTATTATCATTATTATTATATTATTATTATTATTATTACTATTGTTATTATTATTATTATTATTATTATTACTTTAAAATATTATATTTTGCCAAAAAATATATTATAACTGTAAACAACAAAAATAAATAAAAATTTTTTAAAACAATTAATTAAAAGTTTATAATTTTTTAAAAATAAATATACGAATTGTTATAATATTGTTAGTAATATCATTTTTGTTATTATTAATCATTATTATTTTTTGGTACTGGTAGTATAATTGTAAAAATAATTATTATAACAGTAATTACAGTAATAACGATATTAATTAAAATAATGAATATAAATAATGATTATAAAAACGTTTATTATTTGTGTATTATTATTGCTATTCTATATTAATTGTAGTTTGTTTTAGGTATAGATGTAAAAAATATATTAAACTGCAATATTGCAATAATATGATAAGTATTGCAATAATGATGATAATAATGCAATATGATGTAATGATGATGATAATGAGGATAATGAGGATGATACGCGAAAAAAAAAATAATGATGAATACTCATGATAATAAATGATGATAATAACCAGGAATTGTTTCCATATATATATAAAAAAGGTAAAGAAAAAAAATCCCAAAGTCGAAAAGCGGCAAAAATCTAGCGGAAATAATAGCCTATGAAGTAAGACTCAAATGACGTTTTTTCCATGTCCATTTGATGATGCTGGCAATTATTTAGGGTAATAATGATAATAATTACCTGAATCTATTAATCATGACATAAATGATGATAAAGTGAGAATAAAGAGAATTTGGATAACATTTGTGATTATTTCATATTATTACTATTATCATTATTATTATCTCATTATCATTATTATCATTATTATTATCATTATTACTATTATTAGTATTATTATTATTTTATTATTATTATTATTATTATTATTATATTATTATTATTATTATTATTATTACTTTAATTATTAGTATTTATTGCCAAAAATATATTATAACTGAAGAATAACAATAATAATAATAATAAGTATAATTATAATAATACGAATTGTTATAATATTGTTATTAATATCATTATTGTTATTATTAATCATTATTATTTTTTTTTTACCGGTAGTATAATTGTAAAAATAATTATTTATAACAGTAATAAATTACAGTAATAACGATATTAATTAAAAATGATAATAATAATGATTATAAAAACGTTATGATTTGTTATTATTATTTCTATTCTATTTTATTATTGTAGTGTTATTAGTATAGAATGGTAAAATATATATTATAACTGCAATATAATGATAATTAATTGCAATAATGAATGATAATAATTGCAATAATGATGATAATGATGATTATAAATGATGATCATGATGATAATGAATGATATAGATAATAATGATGTAATCATATTAATAATGATGATAAAACAGGAATTGGTGTCCATTATAATAAAACTAAAGGTAAAAGAAAAACAATCCCAAAGTCGAAAAATCGGCAAAAATCTAGCGAATATTAGCCTTTTGAGAGTACTCCAAAATGACGTTTTTTCATTCATTTGATGATTCTGGCAATTATTAGGGTAATAATGATAATATTACCTGAATTCTATTAATCATGACAATAATGATGATAAAAGTGAGAGTTTGATAAGAAGATTTGGATAACATTGATGATTATAATATTATTCTATTATCATTATTATTGATCATTATTATCATTATTATCTTATTAATTATCATCCATTATTAGTATTATTAGATTCTTATTATTATTATTTTATTATTTTATCATCCTTATAATTTTATTATTATTATTATTATTATTATTATCATTACTTTAATTATTAGTATTATTGCCACAAATATATTGTACCTGTAATAACAACAATTAATAATAAAATGTATAATTATAATAATACGAATTGTTATAATATTGTGTATTAATATCATTATTGTTATTATTATCCTTATTATTTTTTTACTGGTATTAATTGTAAAAATAAATTATTTATAACAGTAATAATTACAGTATAACGATATTAATTAAAATAATGATTAAATAATGATTCTCAAAACGTTATTATTGTTATTATTATTGCTATTACTATTATTATTGTAGTTGGTTTTAGTTAGATGTAAAAATATATATTATAACTGCAATAATTGCAATAATAATGATAATTATTGCAATAATGATGATAATAATTTGCCAATAATGACGATAATGATGAATGATCATGATTATAATGAGGATAATTGATGCATAACGAAATAATGATTGATAATCATGATAATAATGATGATAATAAGAGGAATTGTGTCCATATATAATTAAAAAAAAAGGTAAAAGAAACAAAATCCCAAAAGTCGAAAAAGCGGCAAAATCTAGCGAAATATAGCCTTTTGAGAGTAGACTCCAAGTTATGACGTTTTTTTCCATTCATTTTGATGTTCTGGCAATTATTAGGGTAATAATGATAATATTACCTGAATTCTATTAATCATGACAATTGTATGAGATAAAAGTGAGATAAAGAAAGAGAATTTTGGATTAACCATTTGATGATTATTAATATTATTACTATGACATTATTAATTATCATTATTATCATAATTATCATTATATTATCATTATTATTTCCATTTTATTATTATTTATTATTATTATTATTATTATTATTATTATTATTATTAGTATTACTTTAATTATTAGTATATTGCCAAAAAATATATTATAACGTATAATAACAATAATGAAATAATAAGTATAATTATAATAATAACGAATTGTTATAATATTGTATTAATATCATTATTGTTATTATTATCATTATTATTCTTTTTTACTGGTAGTATCCATTGGTAAAAATAATTATTATAACGTAATAATTACAGTAATAACGATATTAATAAAAGTATGATATAACTAATGATTTATAAAACGTTTATTATTGTATTATTATTGCTATTACTATTATTATTGTAGTTGTTATTAGTAAGATGTAAAAAATATATATTAAACTGCAATAATTGCAATAATAATGATAATGATTGCAATAAATATTGTAATACTTGCAATAATGAAACTGATAATAATGAGGATAATGATGATATGATGATGATAACGATAATATGTGATAATCATGATAATGAATGATGATAATAACAGGATTGTGTTCATATATAATAAAACAAAAACGGTAAAGAAAAAAAAATCCCAAAAGTCGAAAAGCGCAAATCTAAGCGAAATATGCCTTTTGAGAGTAGACTCCAAAATGACGTTTTATCCATTCATTGGAATGGATTCTGGCAATTATTAGGGTAATAATGATAATAATTACCTGAATTCTATTAATCATGACAATAATGATGATAAAAGTGAGAATAAAGAGAATTTTGGATAACATTTGATTGATTTATTAATATTATTACTATTATAATTTATTATTATCATTATTAGCATTATTCTCATTATTATTATTATCATTATTATTATTATTATTATTATCTTATTACTTTAATTATTAGTGTTATTGCCAAAAAATATATTATAAACTGTAATAATAACAATAATAATAATAATAAGTATAATATAATAATACGAATGGTTATAATATTGTTATTAATATCTTATTGTTATTATTAGCATTATTATTATTTTTACTGGTAGTATAAAATTGTAAAAATAATTATTATAACAGTAATAATTACGTAATAACGATATTAATTAAAATAATGATATAAATAATGATTATAAAAACGTTATGATTGTTCTTATTATTGCTATTACTAATTATTATTGTTATTTGGTATTAGTATGATGTAAAAATATATATTGTAACTGCAATAATAATGATAATTATTGCAATAATGGATCATGATAATAATTGAATAATGATGATAATGATAAGGATAATGTATTAAGGATGACGATACGATAATAATGATGATAATCAGGATAATAATGATGATAATACAGAATTGTTGTCCATATATAAAAAAAAAAAAAGTAAAAGAAAAAAAATCCCAAAGTCCGAAAAAGCGTCAAAATCTAGCGAAATATAGCCTTTTGAGAGTAGACTCCAAAATGACGTTTTTTCCATTCATTGATGATTCTGGCAATTAGTAGGGTAATAATGAATAATAATTACCTGGGGGGGGATATTCTATTAATCATGACAATATGCTGATAAAGTGAGAATAAAAGAATTTGGATAACAATTGATGATTATTAATATTCTTACTATATCATTATTATTTATCATTATTATCATTATTATTTCATTATTATTTTTATTATTATTATTAATTATTATTATTATTATTATTTTTATTATTAGTATTATTTATTATTATTATTAGTATTCCTTTAATTTATTAGTATTATTGCCAAAAATATATTATAACTGTAATAACAACAATAATAATAACAATAAGTATAATTATAATAATACAAAGTGTTATAATATTGTTGTTATATCATTATTGTTATTATTATCATTATTATTATTTTTTACTGGTCGTATAATTGTAAAATAATTATTATAACAGTAATAATTACAGTAATACGATATTAATTAAAATAATGATATCAATAATGATTATAAAAAACGTTATTATTGTTTCTTATTAATTGCTATTACTATATTATTGTAGTTGTTATTAGTATAGATGTACAAATATATATTATAACGCAATCATTGCAATAATAATTGATAATTATTGCAATAATGATGATAATATTGCAATAATGATGATAATGATGATGAATATATGATGATAATGATGATGATCAACGATAAAATGATGATAATCATGTTAATAATGATGATAATAAGAGGAATTGTTTCCATATATAATAGAAAAGGTAAAAGAAAAAAAATCCCAAGTCGAAAAGCGGCAAAATCTAGCGAAATATACCTTTGAGAGTAACTCAAATGACGTTTTTTTTTCATTCATTTGATGATTCTGCAATTATTAGGGTAATATGATAATAATTTACCTGAATCTATTAATCTGACCATAATGATGATAAAAGTGAGAATAAAGAGAATTTGGATTAACCTTTGATGATTATTAATATTATCGTCTTATCATTATTATTATCATTATTATCATTATTCATCATTATTATTATCATTATATTATTATTATTATTATTATTATTATTTTATTATTATTATTATTTATTTATTGATTTCCTTTAATTATTAGTATTTTGCCAAAAATATATATAACTGTAATTAATAAACAATAATGAATAATAATAAGTATAATTATAATAATACGAATTGTTTAATATTGTTATTATATCATTATTGTTATTATTTCATTATTATTTTTGTTTATTACTGGTAGTATAATTGTAAAAATACTTATTATAACAGTAAGAATTACAGTAATAACGATATTAATTAAAATAATGATATAAAATAATGATTATAAAAACGTTATTAGTGTTTATTATTATTGCTATTATATTATTATGTAGTTGTTATTAAGTATAGATGTAAAATATATTTATAACTTCAATCATTGCATAATAATGATAATTTTGCAATAATGATGATAATAATTGCAATAATGATGATAATGATATGATAATGAATGATAATGATGATACTGATGATGATAACGATAATAATGATGAGTAATCATGATAGATGGATGATAATAACAGATTGTTCCATATATAATAAAAAAAAAGGTAAAAGAAAAAAAATCCCCAAAGTGAAAAAGCGGCAAAATCTAGCGAAATATAGCCTTTTGAGGGTAACTCACAAGATGACGTTTTTTCCATTCATTTGCTGATTCTGGTCAATTATAGGGTCATAATGATAATAATTTTACCTGAATTCTATTAATCATGACAATAATGATGATAAAAGTGAGAAAATAAAGAGAATTTGGATAACATGTTGTGATTATTAATATTATTAACTTTATCATTATGATTATCATTATTATCATTATTATCATTATTATTATAATTGTTATTATTATTATTATTATTATTATTATTAATTTTATTACTTAATTATTTGTATTATTGCCAAAAAATAATGTATAACTGTAATAATTAACAGAATAATATATAGTATAATTATAATAAAAGAATTGTATAATATTGTTATTAATATCATGATTGTTACATTATCATTATTTTTTTTTTTTACTGGTAGTATCCATTTGTAAAAATAATTATTATAACAGTAATAAGTACAGTAATAACGTATTAATTAAATAATGATTGAATAAGATTATAAAACGTTATTATTTGTTTATTATATTGGCTCATTACTATTATTCTTGTAGTTGTTATTAGGATAGATAAGATGTAAAAATCTATATTATTACCTGCAATAATTGCATAATAAGGATAATTATTGCAATAATGATGATAATAATTGCAATAGTATGATAATGATGATGATAATTATGTAATGATGATAATGATGAGGATAACGATTAATAATGATGATAATCATGATAATATGAGATAAATAACAGGAATTGTTTCCATATATAATTAAAAAAAAAAAAAGGTAAAGAAAAAAAATCCCCAAAAGTCGAAAAAGCGGCAAAATTTAGCGAAATATAAGCCTTTTGAGAGTAGACTCCAAAATGACGTTTTTTCCATTCATTTGATGATTCTGCGCAATTTTTTAGGGTAATAATGATAATATATACCTGAATTCTATACTCATGACAATAATGATGATAAAAGTGAGAATAAAGCGAATTTGGATAACATTTGATGATTATTAATATTATTACTATATATATAATATATAATATATATATATATATATATATATATATTATATATGTATATGTCGATATAATACATACTTATACATACTTATATATATATATATATATATATTAATATATATATTATATATATATAGATAAATATATATATATATATGTTTTGTGTGTTGTGTGTGTGTGGTGTGTGTGTGGTATGTATGTATGTAATAACATCTATATTTTTATGTATATATAGAAATAAATATATATATATATATATATATATATAATGGTAGATGCATATAATATAATATATATATATATATATATATATATATAGATAGTATGTATATATATATAATATGTTTACATATTACATACAGAAAAATTGACCCACACCAACACACACACACACAACAACACCACAACAACACACACACAATATAATATTATATTATATATATAAAATATATTATATTAAAAATTTATGCATATATAATTTTTAATTTTATAATATTATATAATTAAGATAGTAGATGATAGATAGATAGATAGATAGATGAAATGGAAATGAATGTAAAAATACATATATATATAATATTAGAATATATATATATATAATATATATATATTATTATAATATACATTTGCTATATATTTTATTAAAATATAATATATATATATAATTTTATATATATATATTTAAAAGATACCACACACAATATATATCTATTAAACAATATATACCATATTTTATATACATACATATATATGCTGTTCCTACATTTATTAATTATATAACAGCACCCCACACACACAATAGACAAACACACACCATAGAACACACACACAACACACACACACACACACATATATATATATATATATATAATAATATTTTATATATATATATATATATTTTATGTATATATTTAATAATGAAAATTAACATATATATATCATATTTAATATAAATATATAATTATATATAATATATATATTATATAGATATATTTTTATATATATTTTAATATAAAAATTTTAAATATATATATATGTTGAATATGTTAACAAATACATAAAATATATTATATATATTATATAATAAAATAATATTATATATTAAAATTATTTCGTTAAATTATTTATATGTAATTATTGTCATAATTATCACCTTTACTATGATCATCATGATCATCATCATCATTATTATCTCATTATTAATTTTTGCATTATTTATCATTTTTATCATTATTATTGTAATTATAGGCGAAGAATAATTGTAGGGAATTATACTCTTAGAAATAAAATAGAAATGAAAACAGATTAAAAATAATCCGATATATAACCAATATCAGTAATTTATACTTGAGTCCCCATTATAATTATAATAGATGTATTTTTTCTTTACAATTATACTACAATTAATGTAATAATAAGAGAAAAGAATATATAGAAATAACATTTGTATTTACTATTATTATTAATTATTATCATTATTTTTTTTATTAGAAAATTTATAATAATTTTCCGAAAATATTAAAAATAAAAGAATAATAAAATAAAAAAAATAAAAATATTAATATAAGATTCTTTTAAAATATAGCAATATTGATAATATATTAATAATAATAATAATAATAAAAAATGATAATTATTTTATTTTTTATCATAAATAATAATGAAATAATAATAACAATTCAAAAAACAAAAATAAAAAACAACACAAAAATTTATAATATAATTATTATTTTTTTTATTAATTTTTAAATTTTGAAATTATTCTTGTTATAAAATATATCTTGATCTTATATTCAAAATTTAATAAAAGTATTATTTCATCATTAAAACCAACGATTACCCAAATCATATAAATATAAAAGGGATATATTTTGCCAGATTTGCCACTTTTTTGACTTCTAGGGTTTCTTCCCTTTTTATTATAAAGGGAAATATTTTTTGCATTTCATCTTTTTATCATTTTCATCTTATTTTCTTTTTTATTTCCCCTTTTGCAATTATTATCCTAATTTTTATCATTTTCATTTCAATTATGGCGCCATATAATATATATATATATATTAATATAATAATAAATTTTATATATGTATATATATATATTATATAATATATATATATTTTTTTTATTTTTTTTTTTTTTTTTTTTTTTTTTTTTTTTTTTTTTTTTTTTTTTTTTTGCGAAATTTACTGTAATAACAAAAAATAACAATAATAAAAAATGATATAAGAAAAAGAGATCATACATAATACTCTATATATAAACACAAACACAAACACGTACGTGTACCAAAAATGAAAAGAGAAACGCCACAGTGAAAATGAAAAATAAACCGTCACGGTTAGTTTCATTTTCTACTGTGGCTGTTTTTCTTTTATAATTTATATAATACATTAAAATATATATATTTATATATATATATATTATATATTATGTGTGTGTGTGTGTGTGTGTGTTGTGTGTGTGTTGTTGAGTGTAGTTGCATTTGGTGTTGTGTATCTTCTATCTATCTATTTTCTTTCTCCTAACACACACAACCACGCACACACACACACACACACCCCACACACACACAACACACACACACACACACACACACACACACACACCTATATATATTATAATTATTATATATATATATATATATATATTTTATGTGTGTGGGAGGATGTATGTATGTATACACACACACCCACTCATATATTATATATTATTAATATAATAATATAATATATATATATATATATAAAATATATATATATATCATATTATATATAATATATATATATATTACATATATAAAATATATATATTAAAATTATTATATATATATATAATTTTTATAATTTTAAAATATATAATGTGTGTGGTGGGGTTTTGTTGTTGGGGTGTTGTGTATATAAAAACCCATATTGTAAAAAATAATCACCAGAACACACAACAAGCAACCACACACACACATACCCCCCCACACACACACCCCACACACCACACACACACAACACACACAACACACATATATATATAATATAATATTATAAATATATAATATATACAATATGTAGAGAGATAGATGTAGATAGAGAGAGAGGAAAGGGGAGAGAGAGAGAGAAGGGGAGAGAGAGAGAGAAATAGAGTGAGAGAGAAATAATGAAATAAGAAAAAAAATGGATACATATATATGTGTTGTATTTTGTATAAATGTACAATTGATAAAAATACCATACACACACACACAAAGAACACAAAAGACCCACACACAATATAATATATAATTATATATATATATATTATATTATATTTTATTGTGTGTGTGGGTGTGGTGTGTGTGTGTGTGTGTTGTGTGTGTTGTGAAAGTATGTATGTATGTATTATATATGTATTTTATATATATATAATAAATATTATATATATATTATATATATATATTATTATTACTTTTATGTACATATTATTAAAGTATCTGCTAGAAACACCATATCATAACTTAGATAATGTAAATAAATAAATAAAATAATATATTATATAATATAATATAATTTTAATATATATTATATATATATGGTATATATATTGCATATAAATGTGTGAAAAGAATTATCAATACAAAAGTATAATATATATATATAATAATATATATATATAAAAGATAGATAGATAGATAGATAGATAGATAATTATGCATATATATATAACATTAGCATATATAAAATATATATTATTATTAACATTATACATACACACACCATATCACGCATACTTTAGGGTTTGGGAAACCTCTTCCCTGCACAACCTCTACCCGTCTCTAGCTCCCCTAACCCGCTTCCCCCCCCGTCTCTCCCATCCTCACCCCCGTCTCTCACGATCCCACCCCCTCTCCCCCGCTCCCACCCCCTCTCTCACGCACCCTCACCCCGTCTCTCACGCATCCTCACCCCTCTCTCAGCATCCTCACCCCCTCCCCCACGTTCATCACCCCGTCCCCCACGCATCCTCACCCCGTCCTCAGCATCCTCACCCCCCAATTCTCACATACCTAGGCTTTCCCCTTTTCTATCTTTTGAAATTTTCCAAATCCTTCCAACCTCGCCCTTACCGGGTCTTTCCTTGCCCTTATCCTCAGACCCACACGCCGCTGACCCTACACACACACACGCACATACCTAATGCATGTACGAAAACACTGTCGTTCGAGATGTACACACGGGGAAAGAACTCTTGAAGGGTTCGCATGCTGTAGTTAAGTTGCTTTGTCGTGGCTATTTTGACTTAATTTGGTTTTTTTTTTTCCTCGTTTTTTCTTTTTTTTGTGTTTTTCACCTTTTTTTTTGATTTAGTAGGTTGTCAGCTGCATAACTTTAATTATAAGGAACTGTTTTTATTTAAACGTTTTTTTTCCACGTTTTTATTACTATAGGCAACCAATTTTTTTCAATATTTGTTTTTGTTGGGGGTTCCCTTTGTTTGGCTTGCTCCTCTTTTACCACGCGTTTTTAGAGCTGGGTTCCTCCCATATTTTTTTTTTTTGTCGTTTTACATTTTAAATTTTTTTTACTGTATATACACTTTACAAAAGACTTTTGTTTTCTTTTTCTTTTATTTTTTTTTTAAAGTAGGTTTGGTGCGTACACCTTTTTTTTTATTGATATTTTTTTAGCTGTATTTATTATTTTTTGTAATTTCTGTTTTGTTTTATTTACTGAGGTTTTTCTATAAATTTTTTTTTTTTTTTGTTAAGTTTTAATTTTTTTACCAAGTGTTATTAATTTATTACTATTATCAATTTTTATTTTCATATTATCATTATTATCATTTTTATTACATTATTATTATTATTATTATTATTATTATTATTTTTATTATTATTTTTTATATTTTATTATTATTATTTCTTTTTTATTAGTATTATTTCCAAAAAAAAAATATAACTGTAATAAAAATAAAAAAATAAAAGATAATTAAATAAACAAATTTTTTAAAATTGTTATTAATATCAATTGTTATATTATCATTATTATTTTTTTTTCTGGAGATAATTGTAAAAATTTAATTTTTTAAAAAAGTAATAAATTTCAGTTTAAAAACGATATTAATTTTAAAAAATGATATAAAAAAGATTAAAAAACGTTATTATTGTTATTTTATTGTATTACTATTATTTTTGTATTGTTATTAGTATAGATGTAAAAATAATATTTTAACTGCAATCATTGCAATAATAAAGATAATTATTGCAATAATTGGGAAAAAAATTAAAAATAAGTGGAAAAATTAAAATGATTGGGAAAAAAAAATGATGTGAAAAAAAAATGAATTT
>NW_023663437.1:56236-88736 GCF_015228065.2 Penaeus monodon
TAATGACTGCCCTTTTAAAGTCTTTTATTGGAGTCGATTATATTGAAACTCATATTCTGACACACCTCTCGTATACTTGATCAATGTCTTAATTTAGCGTCTTTATTTCTCTTTAATTCTTTAGGCGCATTAGATAGCTGATTAACAAGCTGGGAGCGACCGTTTTGCAAGGGCACTTATTCTTTTTAACTCCATCCCGATGGGATGGCATCAAAACGGCAAGTATGTATATTACGTCAATACTAAACCTATGCTGACTGGCAAGAATGTCTTTTAGTACATTTGCATTGGTCACCTTATATAATCCTGCCGCAAAAAATATAGCCGAAAGGTTGCGCGTGCTCGCTTAGGGTTCTGTACCTTCTTGGGGCGGTACAGCGTCAAAGACTGTTATGCGAATACTTGTTGTCTGACTAATTTTAAGGTCCTCGTCGGTAGTTTAGCGTAAACCAGCGGGCTATATCCTCTGTTTAGTAGATCTCTTATCTCTCGCGTAAACTTAAGATCTTATTTTATTTTAATTTAATGAAATTGTAGTTCTTTTATTTTTATTAGAGTATTTTAATGCAAAACGGTCATGTAGGCACGTCCGTCAGAGCTCGCTACACGGCAGACCGGGCCGCTCCGGGTCGCAGGTTACAGCGTTCTAGCATCTTAGCTGAGTTGCCTATCGATTGAATTACGCTTTTTTTAGGTGCTCTTAGTTTAATCTGGCGGATCTACTGTTCGTGGTGCTGATTATATTTGTCCAGTTTATGGTAACGGCATCAGTTCAAACCTTACCTGGTTTTGTGAGGTACTGTAACTTACATACTGGAGCGGTTTGGCTGTTCTTAGCGAATCTTTTTAGGGGGATAATGTGGTATGTTCGATTTGGCTGTTACTCTGGCGACGCGTGGGTGAGGTCTTGTCCTTTTTCTTTAATAGATTTCTTAATTTGGTTATTCCATTGTGACTGGTGAGGCGAATTTCTATTTTGGCACTGCTGAGGGGGAGGAGGGGGATCTGATGAGGGCATTGGGTACCATGACCTTATTTAGCTACGGCTAATGGTACTCTACGCATTGCCTAGTATTGCACTTTTATATATAGGTCCGTGCACGATATAATATATATTAATAAGTATAGATTATATATACTATACTATATATATATATATATATATATATATATTATATAGTTGTGGGAGGTGAGAGGGCGCCGGGTGGGGGGAAATGGTATAAATATTGTTGTGTGTTACAATATATATATCATATATATCTAATAATACTATCATATATATACTTTATATAGTCCTTATCTATCTTGATCTCTCTATCTATATATAATATATAATATGTGTGTGTGTGTGTGTGTGTGTGTGTGTGTGTGTGTGTGTGATGTGTGTGTGTGTGTGTGTGTTTGTTAGGTGTAGTATTATGTGTGTGTATGTGTGGGAAGAAAAACCCAAATACATAGATTTATTGAAAATGAGACTACATTTTCGACTATCGCATCCACTGCTGGATATCCATTTATATATAAATTTATCTATATCTATTGTAGCATATTATAAATAGTAAATCTGCTCTAAATCAAATATATATATGTATATATGTAGCCTCTTATCTTAAAGCTATCTATTTATTAATACTAGTACTATATATAGTCTATAGAGTAATTCAGTAGCACGAGAGAGAATTCCATATATAGTATACATTATATATCATTTGGGCTATATCATAAATAGATATGTATATTTTAAATGATAATATGTAATTACTATATCATATGATCATCCTCATTATAACTATATATATATTATTAATGAGGTATATATATATATATCGGTATGTTATATATATAAACCACAAAATCACACACACACACACACACCAGCCACATCACACAGCGCAATATTATATATGATGTATATATGATATCATCGTATACTATATCTTATATTATATAGTCAATATTTATATACATTCTAATAATTAATATATAATATATATATATATATTGTATCAATCATTATCATTACATAACATACATACATATACTATACTATATATATATATATATATTATATATGTATATATATGTGTGTGTGTGTGTTGTGTGTGTGTGTGTGTGTGTTGTGTGTGTGTGTATATTAGTATGATATAGCTTAATCTCTTCATAGTATGATTAGTGATGGATTCATTAATAATCTATATTAGTGTGGTGTGTGTGTGTGTGTGTGTGTGTCTGTTGTGTAGTGTGTTGTTGTGTGTGTGTGTGTTGTGTGTGTTTATATTATACATCTAGTATTATATATTAGTATACTTCTATATATAATATATAATATAGTATATATATATGTATGTATGATACTGTTATTTATATTTATATAAAGGCAAATCACACTACACATCAGCGAACTATCACCCTACATTACACTCCCAGACACAGACACAGGCTACACACAACACACACACAGCAGCGTATATATTAGTAGGTATCTATATAGTAGTATTATTAATATTATATATACCAGCTGATATAATATATATCAGTATCTGATATATTCTATGAATCATTTATATATAGTACTAGCATACATATATCTATGTATATATATATATCTATTATATATATCTACTATATATTATATTATAATATATAATATAGTATGTTATAGTCTAATATTAACTTAAGAGTCACTGCTAATAAATGAGCACATACGCTTATATATTTCATATGCATGTATCCCAGAATTCTCATTCTCTATATCTCTAATATATATATATTTATATATATGATTATGTATATACGAATTATATAGGATCGGTAGATTATATAGGTACTATATATATTAGTAGTGATTTCTGGATGTATGTATTGTGTGTATCATTATATATTGTATACGTATAGTTACTATTATATAGTAATAACCTATCTCTTATATCTATACTATATGTTCACTGTTATGTTATGTGATATATTATATTATACATATAGTAGTATTTATATATATATCAGTTATATATAATATATTTTAATATGATTATATTAGTACATATGTAATGTGCTATATATTCTAACACATCTACACACCACACACACATATATATGATATATAATATAATTATATATAAGCTATTATATTATTATTATATATATTGAATATATTATATAAATTATATATTATCTCATACAATATACATATACTATTGAAATATTATAATTATATATATTAATATTACTATAGATATAATATGAATATGATATCTAGTATATGTATGTAGAGTATACTATATAAACACACAACACACAGCACAGCACGTTACAGTCATCACACATCTACACAACTCTACCCACACACACAAGTGTAGCACCACTACTTATATATATATATATATATTAGTATTATTTATATATGATATATTAGTATATATATAGTATATTGATATATGATATATAATAT
This sequence comes from Penaeus monodon, assembly GCF_015228065.2. NCBI lineage: Eukaryota > Metazoa > Arthropoda > Malacostraca > Decapoda > Penaeidae > Penaeus > Penaeus monodon. The sequence continues at coordinate 59,685 of NW_023663437.1, forward strand.
ATGTATTGATATATAATCATATATATATATTATTATATTATCATATATATCTAATATAACACTATAATACCTAATACATACCATCTATCTATATCATATGATCTATGTTAAGTATTGTATGATATATATATGATATAATAGTATAATATATACTATCTGTAGTGTAATATATATATATATATAGATAGTACTATTATATATGGAATATTATATATAAGATATACTAATATATACTAGATATATATACTACCTATGCTCTTCCTATCTCACCTATGTATCTCCTCTTATATGCTATATCTCGGTCTATCGTGCTATTTATGAACGCTATATATCATCTATATTATATGTAAATCTCGCATCTCTCTTCTCTCTGTCATACTCTTCACTCTCCTTTACTCTACGGGTCTCTGCACATTCATTTTCTGGCTCTCTTCTCCTCCATCTAGCTCTCTCAATTCTCGTCTCTTCAAAAAAATCGGACTACTCTCGCTTCTCTCTCTCTCTCTATATATTAGATAATATTATAGATATAGGATATATATATATAATATAGATAGTAATACCTTATATATATATGAGATTATGGTGTGTATGTATATATTGATATGACGCCACATCACACACACATACACTAAAACGCATATATATATAATGATATATATGAGATATAGATTATAAATATATAGATATATCAGTTAATATATAGTACATATATATATACTATTAATATTACTTATATAATAACATGATATGTATATATAGCGTATGTCTATATACTATTATTACTATCCATTATATAACAGTATAATAATGATATAATATTATATTAATATATATATATATATATTATATATATGCGTGTTTGTGTGTGATATAGGTATAGGCACACGAGCTTCAAACACTTACACACACAACACTACACACACCACACACACCCGCCGACACACCTCTACACAGACACTACACACACACACAACGACGACACACACGATAATATATATCTAATATATCGATATATATATATATTATATATATTATACTTTTGATTTATATATATATATCATAATAGTATCATAAGGGAGATGTATTATATCTCCTATATATCTTATATATATAGTTATAGAATATATCACTACTATATCTTTATATCATTATATCTATACTATATATATATTAGATAGTAATTATATATAGATAGTATAGTATAATATTGTGTGTAATATATAGTATCTATGCTATCTTTCATCTATTCTTATCTTTCTATAATAGATATGATGTAGATATAGATAATATGAGTGTGTGTATATATGTATATATATACTAGTCTCTACTCTATATATATAATACACATATATATATATATATATATATATATAGTATTAATATATATATTATGATTTAGATGTATATTTAATAATATCTTTATATATTTTGTGAATATATATATGTATATAACGTATAATCTCTATATCATATCGTCCTCTCTCTCTCTCGTATATGATGTGTGTGTGTGTGTGTGGGTGTGTGTGTGTGTGTGTGTGTGTTTGTTTGTGTGTGTGGTGTGTGTGTGTTATGTGTGTGATGTTTGTGTGTTTGTGTGTGTATGTGTATTGTGTGGATTTATATCATCATATTACTCTAAAAGAACTATATATAATAGTACATAGATATCTCTACATACGTTATAACTATACATATCAGTTATAATATCGTATATCTTCATAATCTCAGACCGGACCTTACTTCTTCTGTCATCTCTCTCCTCGTCTCTATCGTCGTTACTTATCTTTCTCTCTCTCTTCGTCTGCTCTTCATCCCTCTATCTCTATCTGTCTCTCATAGTATCTCAATACCTATCATATATCTATCTATCTCGCTCTCTCTCATATATGCAGATGATGTAGTGTATGTTTAGCACTATACCTCAGTGTGTGTTGTATTTCTCTCTCTCTCCTGCTATCTCTCTCTCCTCGGTCGTATTCCTATTTCCCACTCGCTCCTTGACTCTGCTCTCTCTTACACCTCTACTTCCTACCTGTGTCCTCTCTACGCTCTATCTCTCGTTATCTCTCATTACTTCTCTCTCCTTGTATTCTTATTTTCCATTGTATTATTATTTTTGTTTGTTTATGTTTATTTTTCGCTCTCCATCTCTCCCTCCTACGCCGCTTCTAGGTCTCTCTGCCTGCTCTCTCCCCTCCGCCCGGCGACACCTAATCCCCCCCCACTACCGGAACCGGCTCCACACCCCCACCACCCCAAGCACCCCCCCACCCACCCCCCCCCGCCGCCACCGTCCCCCCGACCCCCCCCCCGTTAGTGCCCGCCACCCCCACCTCGCAAGGCCCCCCACTCACACACACTCGACTCCACCTATCCCGCCACCCCACACCCCGACTCCTTCACCACACTACCATCCCCCCCCCCCCCTAGCCAGCCCGCACCCTACCCCCCCCCTAACCCCCCCCCTCACCCAAGCCGCCGCCCCCCACACACCCCCTACACCCCCATCCCTCCCCCCACCTCCCGACGACACACCCACATCATTCTATATCTCATCCCTATTCTCTTATACATATCTATCTATCTCTCTCTATATATATATATAATTTACCTATATATACATCATTGGCATCTATATTTCTGCTGTATTCTCTATCGTATATATATTATATATCATAGAGATATATATGTTAATGATAGTTTTGATGTGTATGATATATATAGATATATATATATATATATATATATCAATCTATATATATAGGATATAATATATGATATAGTATGATATTTATTATATACAATCATGATAATAATGATGCTAAATTAAGTTTAGGAATTGTGTCCCATATATACGCATAAAAAAGGTAAGAAGAAAAAAAAATCCTAAAAGTTCGAAAAAGCGGGCAAAATCTAGCGAAATATAGCGTCCTTTTAGAGAAGTATACTCCAATATGAGCTTTTTTCCATTCATTTGATGATTTTGGCTAATTATTAGGTAATAGTGATAATAATTACAGAATTACTATTAATCATGACAATGAATGATGATAAAAGTGAAGACAATAAAGAGAATTTGGTAGACATTTGATTATTATTAATATTATTACTTTATCTTATTATTATCATTATCAGTAATTCATTATTATTATTATTGTTATTTATTATTATTGTTATTCATTAATATATTATTATTATTTATTATTATTATTATTATTACTGATTATTGCTTAATCATTAGTATTAGTGCCTAAAATATCTATTATAACTGTAATAAGAACAGATGAATAATATATAATAAGTATAATATGATAAATAATACATAATCGTTATTACGTATGCTTGTTTATTAATATTACTATTTGTCGATTATTATCATTATTATTAGTTTTTACTGTGGTAGTATAATTGTGAAAAATAATTATTACTAACAGTATGAATTACAGAATTAACTGATATTAATTATAACATAATGATGATAAATAATTATTATAAAAGTCTATTATTGTTATTATTATTCTTATGACTATTAGCATTATCTGTGTTGTTATTATATGAGTTTGTAAGAAATAATATATTATCACTTTGGCTTGTAATACTTGGGAATAACCATGATGGAAGTAATTGCAATAATTGATGATGAATAATTGCAATGAATGATTATAATAATTGCAATAATGATTATAGTGATTATATTAACGAGAATAGATGATGGATAATCATAATAATAATGATCATTAAATGACAGTAATTGTGTCATATAGTACCTAAAATAGGGGTTATAAAGTAATAATAAAAGTATCCTAAACCCTTAATGTCCGAAAAAGGCGGTCAAATCTAGGCGAAAATACATCCTTTTTGAGAGTAAGACTCAAAACGACGTTTTATCGCATTCATTTGATCGATTTGGCAAGATTATCTAGGGTTAATAATGATTACTAATCACCAAGAATTCTATTAATCATGACTATATAACTAGATGATAAAGTGTAGAAATATAAGAGGAATTTGGATATACTATTTTCAATTGCTGATAGAAAAAGAAAAACAGGAAAATCTAGCAACATTGCTTATGGTTTTTCTGATTTGCTGACTATTTCTGATTTCCTTATTACAGGAAGTAGTAAATAAGCCATTTTCTTTGCTTCTTGGTTCCACTGTAGCTTACCACCTGTCAGTCATTAGGGCATTTCGTCTATTTGATGAAATTTCTTTGTATAGTAATGGAGTTGTTGTTATAATATTTATTATTAATTATTTATTATTATTTATATTATTATTTTATTATGCGTTTGTTATCGTTATTATTGACTGTCATCATTTTTATATTAACTTTTAATTGGGAATTATTTTTATGTTAGGTAGTGAAATAATTAGTGTGTAGTTGGTCGATAAATAGTGGAGTCTGGTAGTCTATAATGATAGTATTGAATTATATATATGATACATGACGAAAAAAATAATAATTTATAAAATAATAAATAAAATAAATAGTAATAATTAATGATACAAAGAGAACACGAGTTTCGTCCTATTCTAGCTCTCTGAATCTACGTTTTCTACGTCTAGCTGCCCTCCAAAGAAAATGCGTACCTTTTGCATTTCATGTCTTCTTTTAATTGGTTTTGGAAAAATAAAGACATGCTACTACTGAGTCAACGCCAGCTAAAATGGTTTTCGTTTGTAGAATATGTTAATAAATGTGTTTTTAATATCTGTATATGAATCACTACAATTATATTTAATTGTTATTTATTCCTCGTCTTTCTTCTGTGGATGAATTCTTGAAACGCAATTTATTTTAGCTTTTTTTTTTCTTATGATCTTGGACATATCTGTAATTGAACCGTTCTAAAACATATAAACTCTGTAGTGCTGATAGTACAGGGAATTAAAATATTATGTTGGGCAATCATCATCTCATCCATGTCCTGCTGAGAAGGCATCAGAGAAGGATCAGTCTGGATTTACTCTCTGCAAGTCCACGTATAAGACCGTATACTAGCGCTTCGAGTACAGTGTGTGGAACGTCGTCAGTGAGTTTTGGTCGTGGTTTGCTCGCAGCTCTTTACATCGACCACTCAGAAGGCCGTTTGATTCGGTGTCTATCGGGAATCGCTATGGGAGGATTCCGAAGCTCTAGGGGGAATTCCGACACAATTTTGAGCGCTGATAGCACGCCTCTATAGCTAGGTTACTGAAGTGGCTGTAAGAGTGTGGTGGGAGAATGTCGAAGGTATATATATTGCACTTCTTCCTGTTGAATTCAGGGGTGAGGCAGGCTGGTCCTTGGCACCAACAACTTTTCATACCTTGTATGGTTAACTGGATGAATGGCAGTAGCTACTAGGGCCAGTAGAGTCAGTGGTGGTAGGTCTACACTATGCAATTATGCCAAGGTCTGCATACTTTTTTATATGTTATTTTTTTAAATCTCAGACGCTTGACTTTGCCGACTGGACTGTGTTTGCCCATCGCTATCCTGGGTCCTTGGTAGTCGACTTGTGGCGGCTCTTGATGCATTTAGCAATGAGGTCGAATGCCCCTAACCTAGAGTTCTGGACCATAGACGGGTCATGAGATTCAGGACTTTGCTGGCCTGTAGGGTAGACCGCGTTCAGGTCGATTCATGGGCTTAGCGGCGAGGACATTGAAAGTTACAGAACGTTTTACCGTACGGCGTTGGTAGCGTAGTCCATATCTCTGGTTGTCATGACCAGGAATTCGTAAAGACGGGATTGGTCTGGGCAACAGGAGCCATGACCTCGATCACACAAGACCAGTCTGGAGATGTGCGGTACGCTATGCTGAGACCATACGCTGCTGTCTTCAATGCCTTATGATCTTCTCATTTTTGCTCTATGGAAGCGAAACGCTGGACTGCTATCCAGTATCTGGTAGTCTCGCCTGATGCCTTTTGTAAGCAAGTACAAGTAGGGTCCCTTCAGCCGGACCATGGGGTACATAGTTGCATAGGACGGTATACCGACGGTTACCGTCGTGAGTACTGGCTTATGGGACCTGTACTAGGCATACTCGTCAACTCAGGCTTATAAAAATGGCGCTTACACTATTTCGCCTCCTATGGTACGGGACTCCTGCCATCGGGTTGTCTCGCTGGCGAGACAACCACTGGTGTATGGGGGGACGCTGTGGGACGCCTAAGGATATCATGCTTGTGCATTCTCGACTAGTTACCTGTCGCGAGGATATTGAGAGATGGGCCGTGTGCCTGGTCGCTGAGACTCGCCTCGAGGATCCTGCGTGGCTGAAAAGCGAAGGGCGTGATGTCGGCCATGCGCGCCTCGTCGGCGTTAGCTCTTGGTGATGCTGATGATGATATATGCGAATATGGTATATATAAGTCCCTATGGTATCATATAATTCGTATAGATAGATATATGTTATATTATGACATTTATATATATGCATACAGAATGATAACAACATGAAGACACACTAACAAACTATAACATACATATAGTTTTGTTATGGTTATGTGTTATATGTTATGCACTATGAACCGGATGACACGCGCTCAGTCGATTCGGATTGTGGCGTAGGCGCCATCGTTATAGATCCTTTTCGTTACGCGCAGCAATCGTGAGGTGTATCGTTCGCTGCGAATATCGTCGATATGGTTGAGCGGATAGCACTGGCTTGTGGCGGCATGAAGTTCTATTGATCGCCTGCGAAGGCGCGATCCGACCGATTTTTCGTCATGTAGTACTGACAAACTCTTACGGCAACCTTTTCTACAAGTTCTTCATTATTTTTCAGGTCTTGAGAGGTGAATATAGTGGGCGTTTAAAATAAAATTTACACAAGCATAGTTTTATCTTAATTTCATTATATTGGATAAATACAGAAGAAAATATAATCTTTTAAGAATTCAGTCTATTCAAACTTTATTTAGAAAAAAAAAAAAAAAAAAAAAAAAAAAACCTAGTACATTGTCATAATTTCCATTCTACAATATATTCCATCTTCAATATTATAAATAAAATTTCCCCTTCACTTTAGTCTACCTCTCATTTTTATTGATCAGTACAGTAAGGCTCATTCTTTCAGCATCTTCGCATTCCACCCATCAAATTTCCATCATCCGGCAGCGATCAGTAGCAATAAATCTTTCTGGTTGGAGAATGGCGAATCTCGAAATTATGTCCATAATTAGGACGTTTAGTTTCGTAACTAACAACCGAAAGAATGGCGATGTGTCAGGCATCGGTTTAAGACAAAGCGTTTCATTTCATATGTTCAAGGTGTCGGTGCATAGAATAGAGTTAAGGCCGCTACTCACTTGCGACAGTTTATTTCTAGAAGTTAGAAATTTATATGCCTGACAATAATCATCCTAAGCGGTATTCACTTCTTCTGGACAAAATCATCAATCTCGTCTACGCTACTTTCCCCGCGAACGCGCAGCGCTATCCAGCGCATCGATGCGTTGCGCGATCTAATGCGGCTAACAGAAAGATCCATCGATTTAGGGCGCTGTCGGGCATATCGATCTAATGGCGGCAAATTCGTTGATAGCGGCATAACAATGATATAGTTATCTTAACGTGATATATATATTATACTACATGTTGATATACGATACACAGCGACATACATATGTATGTGTATGTATATATACGTATTAATATGAATATATATTTATATATATATATATATATATATATATATCATCTATAATATCTATTGAATATATATATATATATACTATATTATATATATATATATGATATATATAGACGAATATATTATAGCTATAAAATTTATTTATTATATGATATATATATTATATATATTTATATATTATCTATGAATATATATATATATATATATTATATACTATAATGATATATCTATTATATATTATATAATTATATATATTAGAATATATATTACATATCATATATACAAGTGTTATATATCTGTTGTGACTGGTCCTAGTGGTTAGAGCGCTTAGACTCCGACCCATCGTGGTCCGCGAGTTCTATTCCCTAATTCGCCTGCGCAGTGGCAGTTGTATAAAATGGCTGGCTGCTCTGACGTGCTGGCGTCTGAGGCGCAAGAAAACGGACATATCGCTTTGTAAAAGGTTATAATGGCTAGGTTCTAGGGGTACGTATACGCGGCCGCTGTGTGAGCGCGCCTCAGGCCGCGGTTTGAAAGCCCTCAATTTAGGCGACTGGCCATATACATCTCATAGTGAATGGACTATATTAAGTACATTATATATACTAATAATATATATAAATATACTATATAATATATATAGTATATTCACTACACACATATATTATGTCTATACATATATAATATCTATATAATATATCTATAAGTATATATATAATATATTATGATATGAATGTTTATTATATAGGTAATATTACTTATATATATACTATATTACTAGTATATATCATATATATATGCAAACACACATACACAGCGGACACTTACACACACACACGACAGTAGCGCACTACATCAATCAGCACTACACATCACACACACACACGATATTACATGAAACAGATAAGTAGACGAGTAAAGTAAGTAGATAGAGAGAAATGGAGTAGTGGAGGAAAGAGAGAAAGTAGAGAAATAGTAGTAGGACAGAGAACAGATGAGTGTACCTATATATATATACAATTTATAAATTATATATTATATATATATATATGATATATAGGTATAAGGTATATAATATATGTATTATTGATATAAATAAGTATAATATATATCAGATATATATCTACATACGTACGTATATATATACTTATATATATATAATTATATTAGATATCTATTTAATATATATACCTATCTATTTCTAATATATGATACATACACACATCAACTACACTTACACACAGCACACACACACTACCACACCCACCACTGCGCTTGGGAGGTACCCACTACACACACACATATCGATACTATAGTATATATATATATATATATATATATATATATATATATTATATATATCATATGATATGTTATGTTAATATATACTATATAATATACTATACATAGTATTATATATATATATATTAGATATATATCCTATCTAATTCTTATAATATCTAATCCTATCTCTATTACATCCATACCATCTATATGATATTTATTCTATTATATATATATTTGATGTTCAGTATATAATATTTATATATCCTCCTTATATATATCTATATACGATATCATAATAATATGATAGGCATAGTATCTATAATCTACCATTGCGTTTAATCATTATATGTATTGTGTCCGTCTCTGTATAATCTAACTAGTTCTTATGTAATCCATACATCAAAGCAACACACACACTACTACACACACATATCTATATGATATGATCTAATATATATATATATATATAATGTATATAGATATAATTACTATAATATACCTAGATATATAATATGATATAATATATATATATATATATATATATATTATAGTATTATATATACTGAATATATAAATGTATAAGGTGTGTGTGTGTGTGTGTATGTATGTATTCGATAAGTATCTATAAACATATAATACACATACATATAAATTATATATAATATATCTATGATATATATTATCTAGATCTATATATATATTATATATATATATAATAATAAATGATATATATAGTAATAAGCTATATATATATATTATATAGTATACGACTATATGTATGTTATATATATTTGTAATATGATATATATACTATGTCTAATATCCCTATATCTCTATATTTAGTTCACATTCTCTATGTCTGTCTACTTAGCGCTGAGTCTATATACATATCTTATGACATTATATATATATATATGAATTATTATATATGATATTATAATTAATATATATATATATCATTAATGTGTGTGTGTGTTGTGTGTGTGTGTGTGTGTGTGTAGTGTGTGTGTTGTGGTGTGTGTGTGTCTAGTCTCATCTCTTCTCTCTCTCCTGTACTTCTATCTATCTACTATATCCTCTCTGATCCTCTTATATATCCTCGTATACTATAGATGTGTACGTATTATATATCATATGATCTCTCTTCTTCTCTATATAGTATAGGCCATATCTATACTATACTCTACTATATATCTTCTGCTCTATTATCCTCTCTCATCTATGCTATATCTGTATAGTATATGGACACTCTCTGGGTCCTCTCTGTCTCTCTATTTCTCTCTTTCTCTCTTTCTCTCTCCATTTCTCTCTCTCTCTCTCTTTCTCTCTCTCTCGTTATGTATATGTGTGTGTGTGTGTGTGTGTGTGTGTGTGTGTGTGTGTTGTGTGTGTGTGTGTATGTGTGTTTGCATATATTAGGTATGTATAAATACTATATATATGATAGGATATATATATATAATTATATAATTACACATATATATAATATATATCTATATATATATATCTAATCCTATTCTATATAGTATATATTGTATACTACATTATATATATGTGTGTGCATGTATATATATATATATATATATATTAATATATATATAGTTACTAATGTTACTTATATCAATTCATCTATTGAGATGTTATATGGCTATGCCTAATTGATGCCTTTCAACGCGTCGGCTTGGGCGCGCTAACACTAGCGGGCGGTTACTTTGGGGGAACCCTATCGACACCTGCATTTAAACTTTTCAAAGCGATATTCCGTTTTCTGGGCTCGAAGGGCCGATCAGTCAGAGCGCAGGCATATTTACAACTGGCCACAGGCGAATGGACAATTGAACTCGGGGAGCGCACGAGTGTCGAGAGTCTAGCGCCTCTAACCAACTGGACCAGTCACATACAGATATATAGCATTGGCTTGTATATATATTATGTATATATATATAATATATAATATTATATATATATATATTAAGATATATTATTATAGATATATATAGTATATTTCATATTATTCATATATATATGATTATTACTATATATATCATAGTATATCTTATATATATATATATATTCGTATGATATATACATCTAGTCTCTATATATATCACTCTTGTATATATATATATTCATACTATCTCATCATGCCTATTACTTCTCTCCTCTCTCGTACGTATATATCTATCTATATATTTCACTATATATGAATATCTACATACACATACATATGGTATGTGTGTGTGATGTATTAACATTATATATTATATTAATCTGATTACCTGTTTAATATATATATATGTTATGCGACTATCACGATTTGCGCCATCAGATCGATTTGCTGCAGCGCTATCTATGTGATCTTTCGTTAGGGCGGTAGGATGCGCGCAACGTATCGATGGATAGCGCTAGCGCGTTCGGGGAGAAAGTGGTATTACGAGATATGATTTTGTCAGCAGAGTGATTATCTATGATGGATTTTGTGCTAGGATAATTTCTGACTTCTATAAATTAATACTGTCGAAGTGTAAGTAGGTCGCCTTAAGTCTCTATATGGTACACCTTGTACATTGAAAATGAAATCGCTTTGTCGTAACGTGTACGCTATCGCCATCTTTCGGTTGGTTGTTCGAACTAAAGCGTCAAGATGGACATTTTTCGAGTTGTCCCTCCCCCCCCCAAAAAAAAAAAACCCCCCCAATTTCTTCTCCAAGGCCAGGAAAATATTTTATTGCTACTGTACGGCTGGCCCGATGATGGAAAGTTGATGGTGGATATGCTAAGGATGCGAAGAATGGGACTGTACTGATCAATAAAAATTGTAGATGTGAAGGGAAATTTTATTTATCATATTGTAAGAATGGAATAAATATTGTATAAAAAAAAAGATGGAAATTCATGAAATGTAGCTGGTTAGATAAAAGTTTGCAGACTGATTTTAAAAGACTTATATTTGCGTTGTATTTATCCAATAAATGAAATTAAGTATAAACTATGCTTGTGTAATTTTTATTTTAAATCGCTATATCTCTCCAGATCCTGAAAAATTAATGAAGGCTGTAGGAAAGGTTGGTAATAGTTGTCAGTTACTCATGACGAAAAACGTCGATCGCGCTGCGCGATCAATAGTACGACTTCATGTGCGCACAAGCCCTGTTCGCGTCAACCATTATCGATCGATTGCGCAGCGGCGATCTACCGATTTCTGGCGCTAACGAAGTAGCGCATAGAATTGCAGGTCTGCAATTCAATCGATGCGATGGCGCATGGATCGTTGATAGTGCTATAACATATAGCACATACTATACAAATCAGAGATGTATTTTGTTTTGTTAGTGTGTCTAGGTTTGTATATTCATGTATGCATATATATACAATTATATATGACATATATCTTAATCTATCTAATCATATATACATTATGTATAATATACAATTTCATATAATCATCCATCTCATCACCAAGAGGCCGAACGCGCGAGCGGTGGGCTCATGGCCGCATGCCTGACGCTTTCGACTTCGTAGGCGGCAGCTAGGTATCTGCCGCTCGAGGCGAGTCTCCGAGGCTAGGCGAGCACGGCTGCCTATCTCTGAAATTGCGCTCGCGAGCAGGTCTCGTCGAGCTGCATGGCAAGCCATGATCTCCATAGGTCGTCCTCACAGGTCCTCCTACGACCGCAGGGTTGTCTCGCAGGGGATACATACGCTGAAGGGGCATGTCGTCCGATAGTGAGTGGGCGAACTAGCGTGGCCATATAGCCTGATTTTGGCGGATTATGGCAATGATAAGCAGGTCCCTATGCCAGTCTCACGTGTAACCGTCGGTTGGGTCTGCCAACTGACGTCCCATGGTCGCGGGCGAAGGGACTCTGTTTCAAAAGGCATCCAAAGGCGAGAGCTCCAAGATACTGGATAGTGCGTCCAGGTTTCCGCTGTCCATAGAGCAAAGACTGGAAGTAATCAGGCCTTGAAGTACATGCAGCTATGGTGAATCTTCTGCATAGGTACCGTACAGTCTCCTAGACGGTCTTGTTGATCGAGTTCTTGGCTCCTGTTTTTGCCAGGAGCCAATCCGTCAAAAAAAAAAAAAAAAAGAAAAAAAAAAAAAAATTAAAAAAAAAAAAAAAAAAAATATACTGACTTCCGTTTCTGACTAACGGCGCTTAGACATTATGGTACTAGCATCTACCAAGGTTATGTAAAACTTTCTGTCACTTCAATGTCCTCGCCGCAAGCATGAATTTCGACTGAGACGGGTTTCCCCTAACTAGCGCGCTCATAAGTCCTGAATAGTGGTCTTGTCTCAGAACTCTTTAAGGCTATAGGGGGCTTCGCCTCATTAGCTAAATGCATCGAAGAGCGCACTTATAGTGACTCCAGGACCAGATAGGATGGCAACATCGTCGGCAAAGTCAAGGTCTGAGACCTGATATTGCCTAGTGTTGCTCCACACTGACTTTTGGCTAGTGAGCTCTGCCCATTATTCGGCAGTCCATACGAAGTGTTGAAAAGTGTTGGTGCAAGGAGCACGTAGCGCTTTCCTCACCCCTGAATTAACAGGGAAGCAGTTCGCCATTCTCCGCTACCACACTTTTACAGGGCACTTTCAGTACCATGTTAAAAAGAATTTTTTTTGTAGTATAGAAGGCTTGCTATCAGGCCAATAATTTGTGTCAGGAATTCTGCCCTGATGCTTCAGGATCTCCCATAGCGATTCCGATGCATCCAGGGGGGGGGGGGAATCAAACGCGAGTTCTTTGAGTTCGATGTAGGCTGCGAGCATACCCACGACCTAAACTCACGACCTGCGTTCAATTACTCGAAGCGCTAGTATAGGCTGTCTATCGTGACTTGTCAGGTAGTAAATCGCAGACTGCTCCTTCTCTGATGCCTCGAGGCTAGGTGATGAGATATGATTTGCCAAATCATTTTTTTGCCATACTGGTACTATCTAGATAAGCTAGATTTCTATTGTTTTTGAACGCTTGCAATTAGCAGTATTATGTCACAAGGTATAAAGAAAAAAGTAAAATAAATGGTTTTCAAGAATTCATCACATGGTAAGGTAATAGACGAGGAAAGAATTAACAATATAAATAATTGTATTGTTCATAATACAGATATTAAAAACACATTTATTTACATATTCGCTTACAAACTGACACATTGGTTGCTGGTTGACTCAGTTAGTAGGATGTCTTTATTTTTTCCAAAAGCGCGAATTAAAAGGAAGGACATGAAATGTCAAAGGTTATTCGATTTTTCTTTGAGAGGCAGTAGTACGTAGAAAACGTGGATTAGAGACTAGATCTGAGGCAAACTCGTGTAAAGTCATTATTATTAACTATTTATTTATTTTATGTATTTTAAATTATTAATTTCTTTGTCATTATTATAAGTATATAACCTCATTATGATACGCCGACTCCTATTATGACAACTACCAGCTATTATTTGCTACTACATAATAGCTCAATTAAAAAGTAAATTTATAATGGTTGACAGTCTACTATAAGATTTAAAGAACGATAATAATAATAATTACATTAATAATAATAATAATAATCATAATAATGATTATCCAACAACTCCATTATCATATCTTAAGTATTTCTATAAATTAGGACGATGCTTAGATGACGACAGTGGTGGTTAAAGTACAGTGGAACTAAAGGTTAAGAACGCATGATGGTTTTACTACTTCCCGGTAATGAAGGAAATGCAGAAATAGAAGGCAAGCCGAAAAACATAAGAAATGGTTTGGCTAGATTTTTTTTGGCTTTTTTCAGAATGAAATGTTATCGCCAAAATTCCCTTCTTTTATTCTCACTTTTATCATCATTATTGTCATGATTGAATAGAGAATGCGGGTGGTTAAAGTAGCAGGATTACCCGAAGAATTGCCAAAGCGAGCAAAGGAATGGATAAAAACGCATTGGTGAGGTCGATCATCAAATAGGATGTATTTTCAGCTAGATTTTGCCGCTTTTGTGCGCTGACAGTTTTGGTCATTCGGTTTTTCTTTGGTGACCGGGTTTGAGTAAGATATGACACAGTCGCTGTGTAGTATGATCATTTATGAGTTATGATGATCATGCATTATTCTCGTTACATATCATTCATTATCATCATTATTGCAATTATGTATAATCCATTATTCGGGCAATTATTATCAGCATTATGCAATAGAGGTAGCATTGATTCCAAGGTTGGCAGTTGATAATATATTATTCTACATCTATGGCTAATAACAACTACGAATAGTAATGAGTCATCGAAGAATAATAATAACAATACATGACGTTTTTATAATAAGTATAGTTATATTCATTATTTTAATTAATTCTCGTTATTAGCTGTAATTATTATCTGTTATAATAATTATTTTTAGCAATTATACTACTAGTAAAAACAAAATATGATAATAATGACAAGAGTAATATTCAATGATACAATATTTATAACGATTTTGGGCTATTATATGTATCTATACTTATTATTATTATTATTGTTATTATTAGCAAGGTTATAGAAATGATATTTTTAGGCAATAATACTAATGATTACGAGCACTATATAAATAATGAATAATAATAATAATAATAATAATACATAGAAATAATAACATATAATAATATGAGCAATAATAAATAATAATGGATAATATAATGATAATAATAATTATAATAGTATAAATATTAATATAGATTGCCATATGTTATCGCTAATATTCTCTTTATTCTCACTTTATCATCATTATTGTCATGATTAGTAGAATTCTGTTAATTAGTTATCACTATTACCTAATATTGCCAGAAATCATCAAGATGAATGGAAAAAGGTCATATTGAGATACTGCTGCAAAAGGCTTTATATTTCGCTAGATTTTGGCCTGCTTTTCGACTTTTGGATTTTTTTCCTTTATCCTTTTTTATTATATATGGGAGCTACTATTCCTCTTATTATCATCATTAGTATCATGATTATATATATATATTATATATATTATATATACTAGGTGTATAGTTATATAAATATATTATTGATATATAATATATAATATATATAGTACACATAAAATAACAGTACGATACATATAATATATATATAATATATATATATAGATATATATATATATATATATATATGTATATAGATGTATATATATATATTATAGTCGATATATAGATATAATCTATCATATAGATATGTATATATATATAATTTGTGTGTGTGTGTGTTGTGTGTGTGTTTGTGTGTGTGTGTGTGTGTGTGTGTGTGTGTGTGTGTGTGTGTGTGTGTGTGCTGTGTGGGTGTTCGTCGTGTGATGTGTAGATGTGTGTGTGTGTGTGTGTGTGTGGTGTAGTGTGTGTGTAGTGTGTGATCTCTTGTGTGTGTGTGTATTTATGAGATATGTAGTATATATATTATGCTATAATGCTATATATATAATATATATATATATATCATATATGATATATATATATAATATGAATAGTATATATATATATAGCACATTATATTAATGGATGTGCTATATATATATAGTAGATATATATAATATATATATAATGAATTATATCTTATATAATAGATGAGTCATATATATATAATACACAGCACACACATTATATTGAAATACATACACACACTTATGATATATATTATTTATGATATATATAATATATAGTATATATATATATAATAATACTATATAATATAATAATCTAGATATACTTATATATATAAATAATAGCATAGTATAGCTTTTATGATTTATTATACAGTCTATTTATATGATTACTAAACTAAATCTTATATACTTAATACTATATATTGTATATATGATATCATATGCTAGGCTATATGATATATAGATATAATATATATATATATAAATACACACCATACACATACACACGAGCCAAACACACAAACACACTACGACATACACACTCAGTAATCAGGTTCCACACACTACACCGCACTACACACACACACACACACACACTACCATCACACACACAGCAACGACACACACACACATATAATAACTATATATACATATATCTATAATATATATATGATCTGCGTATAATATTATACATATATATATTTTACACAAAATATATAATATATATATTACATTATAAGATATACGTAGTATAATATATATATCATATATATATTTAGTAATCTATATATATATATAGTAATATATATATATATATATATATAATATACAATTATTATACATATCATTGCCCTCTATCTATCTTAGATCTATCTTATCTTATTTAAGGAAAGATAGATTACATGTAAAGTTATAGATCAGATTTAACATATTATATTTTACATCACAATATATATATATATTGAATATATATATATATATTTTATATATATTATAATATATATATACAATATATAGTATATATAAGTATATATTATCTATATATATAATATTTATAGTATACACATATTTCTAGTATATATATATATATAATATATAGATATATTATATATTATATATATTATAATATATATATATATATGTGTGTGTGTGTGTGTGGTGTGTGTGTGTGTGTGTTGTGTTGTGTGTGTGTGTGTGAGGGGTGTGTGCTGTGTGTGTGTGTTTGAGTGTGTGTATGACGAATATATTACCACATCAAGACATCGCATTATATATTATATATATATATATATATTATATATATAGATATATAGATTGATATATATTGATATAATATATATATATATATGTATATATACATACATGTATTTATATATCTATATTATATATTAATATTAATTATATATGATATATATATATATATATATATATATTCTATGAGTATATATATCATATATATATATGCGTGTTTGTGTATGTGTGTGTGTGTGTGTATACATATATACATACAGCACCATATATATTATATAGATATAAATAGTATATAAGGTATATATATATATACTATATCTCTTATCTGTAATATTAGACTATTATAGGGAGATTAGAGAGAGAGAGAGGAGAGAGAGTAGAGAGAGAGAGAGAGAGAGAGAGAGAGAGAGAGAGAGAGAAGAGTGAGAGAGGCTCTAAGAGAGAGATATAGGCAATATATATTTATTTTTTATATATACTACTAATATATTGTACGTATATTTATGTAATAGATATATATGATATACAT
Organism: Penaeus monodon; assembly: GCF_015228065.2. Taxonomy (NCBI): domain Eukaryota; kingdom Metazoa; phylum Arthropoda; class Malacostraca; order Decapoda; family Penaeidae; genus Penaeus; species Penaeus monodon. The sequence goes on from NW_023663437.1 coordinate 77,813, forward strand.
ATTATTAATACTATATATATGTATATTATATATATCTATTATATTATATATATCTTATATATATACTATATATAATATAGATATATTATAATATAATATTTAGCATAGCATGATTATCTAGTATACCTAAATAGTATATATATATAATATTATATAAATATATATATATAGTATATATGATCATATGGTATGTATATGTATTATATATTATATATATATATAGTATATCCTTTTATCGTATACTATATCTATACTATCATATATACTATACTATACTATTACTCTCTTGCTATTATCTCTATATATATATTATCTTCATCTATAATATAGTGCTATAGCTATATAATAGTAATATATATCAAGTGTAGTGTGTGTGTGTGTGTGTGTTGTGTTGTGTGTGTGTGTGTGTGTGCGTGTGTGTGTGTTTATATATTATATATACATACTATATATATAAATATTATATATATATATATATATTATATATATATATTAATTTCATTATATGCATATATTATCTAATGTATATGTAGTATTATTATATATTTAATTAATAACGATTGATATTTATTATTATACTTAGTATATATAATTATAGTACTATATATATAATATTAATATAGCACCTAATGTGTAGTGTGTGTGTGTGTGTGTTTATATATATATACAGATAGCATATGTATACGTACATATAGTAACTACTATATATTTATCAATTATACTTATTAACATATATAGTACTAATATAGAAAACTATATAAAAAATTTACGACATACATACATACATATATATATAGCTATATATATAATCTTTATATGATATAGATATTTATAATAAAATACATATATATACGCACAATACATAGCGATAACATAGCAATATAGTATAATTAAATATATATAGATATATATATATATATACTACTATAGGTATAATATCTATAACTATAGTAACGAAGATTATCATATATAATATTATAATATTATGATATTATTCTGACCATATAATAGATATGTATGTTAGTTATATATGTATATTGATATATACATACATATATGTTATATATATCTAAATCTTATACTATATACTCTATATATATATGAATATTATTATTATGATAATATATATCTTAGTATGTATGTATACTATATAATCAACTATTATATGTATAGCTATGAGGATATCTTTATATTAGTATATATAGTACTGCATTATATTATTATATATTTATCTTAGTCTCAATTATGTGTGATGTGTGTGTGTGGTGTGTGTGTGGTGTCGTTGTGTGTATGGGTGTGTGTGATATGTGTGTGTGTTTGTTTATATATACATACATACATCCAATAAGCTCTATAATATATATACTATCATATTATTATATGATAATTTATTCATATAATTATATATTGTATATATAGAACACACACACACACTACATAACACACATCAGCACACACACAACACACACACAGCACACACATCACACACACACAGCACACTATTATATATATCTATAAAAAAAAAAAAAATGATAAGTAATATATCATAATATATATATTATATATAGTACACACACACACCCACACAGCACACACACACACAGTGCTACACGAACAAACACAGCACACACATATATATCTATATCATATATATAATGATATATACATTTTAGTATATTATATATGTATGTAGGTTATTGTATTGTATCTATTTATAGCATCTATGATTAACGATATGATGATATATGATATATATATATATATTGATATAGATAATATATATAATATAATATAATATATAGTATAATATATATCATATCAGGTGCGTGTGATGTGTGTGTTTGTGTTTTTGTGTGTGTTGTGTTTATCTATCACTACTAATACTTATATATATATATATATATAGTAAATTCTCATATATATATATATCATATATGATCTTTATAGACATATATAGTTATATCACATATACTATTTATGGATATTCAGCCCACACGATCCCCCCATGCGAGCAATTAATATTATCTAATATATATGGAATTCTCTCTCTGTACATGAATTAGACATATATATATATAGTATATGATATATATATATTATATATACATATATAATAATTTTTTATATTCTACTATATATGTACTATATATGTACAATTATATATTATATTATATTATCAATGGATCCCTAGGTGGATGTCGAAACTGTAGTCTCATTTTCAATAAATCTCGTTATTTGGGTTTTTTCCTTCCACAGCGATACAGCACACACACACACACAGCATCTCACAGCTCGCCACACACTACAAGCAGCACACTACACACACACACACTACACACCGACGTATATATATAGATATAGATACGATAGATAGATAGATATATATATAAATATATGATATATACTATATATATATAATATATATATATATTATGATACACACTACTTATATTTCTCCATTTTATATAATTATATATATACTAGTATATAACTATAACTATTATAGTATTAATATTATATAATATATATTTATATTATATATTAGTGGGTAGCTTATATAGAAAGTGGGCACCCCCTAACTAGGAAAGCTAGGTACCATTGCCTTATTGTGTTTTTGGGATGTCGAGGCTGAAAAGCCGGCCTAAAATAAGGTCATGTCCCATTTGCTCAATCGAGGAGTGGCCATCTATATGATTCCCTCACAGTACAAGAATACGCCCAAATTATAGTGAAATGCATTATTAAAAGTACAAGCCTCACGTTCAGGGGGGGGCCCGAGTCCAGTCCAAGATCAGAAACCATACCGACATTTCCTCCCTAAAAAAGATTTCGCGTAAGGAACAGCTGCAAACCGCCAGTATGTAAGTACAGTACATCCATGTCAAAAAACTTTGCAGGTAGGTGTTTGGAACATGGTTACCATAAACTGTACAAATATAATCAGTGCTCACCTCGATCAGTAATATCCGCGTCAGATAAACTAGGCACTGCAAAGATAGCAGTATTTCATCGATGGTCACTCAGCTAAGTGCTAGACGCTGAAACGACCGCTGCGACCCGGGGCCGGCGGTGTAGCTAGGGCTCTGACGGATCGTGCTAGTTTTTTTTGACCAATTTTGATTGAAAATACTCTATACATAAAATGCTACCATTTCATTAAATAAATAAAAATTAAGATCTATATGTTTACGCGAGATAAAAAAAAAAACTCTAAACAGAGGGATTTGAGGCCGCGCTTGTTTATCGCTAAACTACCGAACGAGACCTTAAATTAGTAAGCAACTAGTTTGCATGTCTTTTGGGTCCCGGCCAAGAAGGTGGACCTAAGAGCACGGCAACCTTTTCGGATATATTTTTGGGGGCAGGATTATATAAGTGTAAATGTATGTAATAAAGAGACATTCTGCCAGTTCAACGTGTTTAGTGATTGTCACGTAGTATATGCATACTTGGATATTTATGCCTCGTGAAGGTATAAAAGATAAGTGCCTGCAGAACACGCTCGCTACCATGTGGTTAAATCTAATATCATAGATTGAGCTAAAGATTTAGAAGAGTAAAATAAAGAACGTAAATTAAGACATTGTCAAGTTACTGAGAGAGTGCTAGGAACAAAATCAAAATAACTGAGTTTAGATATATATAGCCTCCGCTAACTTAATGTCTTTAATAAAGGGTAGTATTAAAACTACGTAAGATCGCGTGTATTTCACTACACGCGTCGCCGTAGCTCGCGATGGACGTTTATAGACTTAGCAGGAATGCAACACGCTCACCGAATAAACGAAAAGAAAAAACCCATATACAAAAACTTCAGCCTTTCCTAACTCCCTGCTACCTCGCAAACGCCCATCTCTTACCGTTTCTAACATGCTCTAATCTCATCTCCCTATATCACGCTCGCGTCTTTCATCCTCGTTGGCAAGCTACAATCGATGGGGCACATTATAATGCATGGGCTCCTCATAATGTAGTGGTGTGTGCGCTCATGGCAGATATCTGTGCAAACGTTTGCGCACGAGTGTGAGTGGCCTATGGCACGAAATGCATCATGTGGATGTGTTTGTATATCGGCTGTGGCATTATGATAGTGTATGAAAAAGAAGCATACATAGCGTAGGATATGTATATTCTCTGCATCAATATGTGTATATATTCTATATGGCGGTGGCTATGTTATATTATGTAATGTGTGTGTGTGTGGGCGAAAGTGTGCTTACAAGTATATTTATGTATATGATGTTGATGAGTGTGTATAGCGTATATAATGTTTATTAGTGTATATGTGTGTACTATGTATATGTATAGCGTGTATTTTACATTCTGTATTATGTAATGTATGGTGTATGTGTATAGTATCTGTATGTCATGTGTTTGGATGTGTTCTATGTTTATGTATATGTGTGTATATTACTGTGTGTGCGTGTATTGTTATGTGTGGATATGCATTATGTATGTTATATAATGCATGTATAGACAAAAGGAAGAAGGAAAGGACATGTCATTATACACGATGTTTATGTTGGGTGAGGCACTTAATGTGTCCTCTTGAAACGAATGTGCGCATACACGTGTGCGTCAGCATATGGATATCTATATTTGTATGTGTATGTATAGTCATAATATATTTGTAGGAGAAAAAAAAAAAATACAAGGTGTGTGTGCATGTGTGTGTTCGCATATATGGGGGTGGCGTATGCACGATTGTATAGCGCCTGTGATATGTCGCATACGTCTATACATGGGTTATGCATGTGCATGTGTGTGTAGGGTATTATGTAAGGAGTGTGTATGCTGAGTATTAGCATGAGAGTATCCTGTAAATGTGTAATGGATTGCATGTGGCATGTGCAGAGAATGAACATATGCGTGGTACTTGAGGGCATTTGCAAGTGAATCTGAACTGTGGTCTGCACTGGGTGCTATACATGCATAAATGAGAAAATTCAGTGTGATAAAAATATAATCCGCTACATATACAGCACTTCTGATAGTCATAGGTCCGGTAAGCTCTACGGGAGTATACCCTGTGTGTAGTGAGCAGGCCGTGGGGAGCGTGGTCGACGTATCATAAGCCATCACTAGAGCAGGGCCAAGCTCTGCTGGAGGGGGCATTATGCCAGAGTGGCATCCCGGCTAAACTACTCCCCTCTTTCACCAGGATACATTCATAAGGCCTAGTAGTAGGGGGGTAACCTCGGCTGCCTTACGCGACTCTCATCAAAAAACATGACTGGCACAAACAGATCCCCCCCGCGTCCACCCCCCAAGAACCCACCAAAAGAAGAACCCCCCCCACAACCCCAAAAAAAAAAAACACACAGCAACGCCGTTCAATTGCCGCAGGGGCAAAGGAGCTTCTGGTACGGCCGTCGATCAGGATCGTTCCAAGTCAAAGGGGTGGCTAAAATATATTATGTCCCGGCCGATTAAAAACAGGCGGCTCCACGTTGAGGAAGCCTTTGCACATATAATAGTGAAGGACAATGAGAACGTATATCCGACTTAGTAGTCATTACTTGAGGATGCTCTTTCTTTCATCAAATGGGATCAGTTTTGTGGGACATGCTCGTGAGGTTAGATAGACTAGGCGAAGAACATGTAAGAGACTAAATGATGGACATAGTGACTCTTTTGGAGAGGTAACCAAAGGGATGAGGCAAGGGCTTAGAATTAGGGGTATGTTTTCTTTAGTTTCTATAGTCAATAAGTGAAAGAGTGTGCTTTCAGTTAACGAATAAAACTAACAATAGGTGACAACTTATAAGCTTGTTCAAGTCTATGCTTGCCAACCTGGCAGTGATGAAGAATGTATAGAGAGCTTCTTATGATGTTCTATTTTAGGCGCAACGGAGAGTAATGTATATATCTAGTGTGTATATTGTATGGTATATATAATAGTGATATATATTATATAGTATATATAGTGATATATAATAGTCTATATAATAAATAGTATTATAGTATATATATAATAATGAAAAATAATAATTTATTATTATAATATTCTTATTATTGTTGTTATATTATTATGTAGAGGTAACATAAGTAAAACATAACGTATAGTGATATCATAAAAGATGAGTATACGTAGTCTATATCCTATATATGATATTATATCTATTATAGTATAATTATACAAATATATATAATGATACATATAAAGTATATATAGATATATATATATATATATTATATATATATATACTATATATAATATATATATGTATATAGAGATATATATGGATATATAGTACCTCATATATATATATTAATTATATATATTAGTTATATTATATATAAATAATATTATATATATATTATTATATATATATATTATATATATAGTTATTTTTACTGTGTGTTTATTAATATAATTAAAATACCACAATATGAATAATGCTTATAATAATAATTAATTTATTTTTATTATTATTGTTATTGGATAATTTATTTAGACTAATAAAGATGGGTATGGGTCATATAAGCACTACTATAAGGTGTGTGGGGGTCTCTGTCATTATATGATTATATAGTTATATATATATATATATATATATATACTAATATTATGATATATATATATATATATATAGTAATATATATACTTGTCTAATAACGTATCCTAATATGATACATATAATGACCATTCGGTTACACACATCAATATAAACTTCCACACACATATCCATACATCACACACACCTATATATCTTATCTTTCTACGGACCATATACAGCTATGAAATAAATTAATAAGTGAGATAGTCATTAATATAAGAATTTATATAATAATGATATCAATAATATAATACTTCCTAATTAATCCCTACCTACATAATAACTGATAATGATGTGTTAATATCTAACTAAGCAGCAACGAGTTACAACAGACAACAATAATAATAATACTATCATAGTCATGAACATTGTTGTTATACCTATTTAGTGTAAATATGAATATGGATCTATTTATACATTATATATCTGATATCCTATAATAATCGCATATATGGGACTCATACATACATATATAAGTAATATTATATATCATATTTAGAGATATATATCATTACTAAATAACTCGTCATATGTTATATATATGAATTATGTATTAGTATGATTATAAGGTTTATAATATATATATACATGATATGTATTATATAATATATATTATATAGATAATATATATATATATATATATATGAATATAGATATATCATATATATATAATATTACATACATATATATTATATGCTGCGTCTATATTTCTGTGTTTGTGTATATCTTATGTATGTATTATGTATGTATGTGTATTATATAATATAATCATTATATACCTATATTCTATAAATATATATATATATACATTTATATATATATATACTTATAACATATACTATATATAACTAATATTATAATATATATATATTTAATATATTACTATATATATATTATTCAATTTGTTTTATTTATGTCTGTATATATATCATACATAACGATACATATATTTTAATGAGTATGAGTATATAATAATATACTTATAGTTATTATATGATATATGATATACATATAATATAGAAGATAGGATAGATAGATAGATAGATAGATAGATATGATAAATATACACTTATACATGACATACACCAGAGCAGCTACTAGTTATAATCATATATTTATCAGTATATATCATATTATAAATGAAATAAGAGATAATATATATATTAGGGTGATATATGTATATAATAAATATACATACACTATATAGATGTATATATATATGTATCAATCATATATATCGATAATAATATATAAATAGTCATAGTGTATAGTTAGTTATGTATATATTTATAGTATATGTATAATATCACATGCATATAGTATATATATTATGTAATATATATTTTATACTAATACTATATATATATATATATATATATATATGATATGATATATATTATATACAATATAATAACCATACATACTATATTTGTATGATATAATATAATCTATATATATCTTATCAATATATCATATATATATAGTATTATCTATATGATTAATTATATGGGCCGTATGGAGCACTATATAGTAATTAGTTATATATATATATGATATATAATATATATAGGTGATATATATGTATATATAATATGTATATGTGTATTCAGCACAGCTACATTTTAGCTAAACACAGCACTACACATCAACATATTTACACTGCACACACGGCACCACAGATCACTACTAGCACCCACAAACAGACACACATATATTAGATAATAGATAGATTCGATATAGATATAGATAGATGATTAGATCGATTAGATATTTTTATATTGCATGTTTTATGTGTGTGGTGTACTATGAATAGATATAAGCAACGCTATACTATATATGTATTAGAATATAGATATATGAATATATAATAATATATATTATCATATATATATACATATATATATATATAGTATTATATACATGTTGGTGTGTGTGTGTGTAGTGTGTGTGTGTGTTTGTGTGTGTTTGATTTGTGTTTTGTACATGTGTTTGTGTGTGTGTACTTATGTGTGTGTGGTGTCGTGTGTTTGTGTCTTGTTTGTGTGTGAATATATATATATATAATATATATTATATATCTATTTAAATATTATGTCTAGATATATATAAGATAGTATATATCTATAATATATAGTATATAGTTATTATACATCATCTATATATCTATATACTATACGTGTGTGTGTCTGTGTTGTAGGAGTTAGTTATCGAGAAAGAGTGGTATAGTATTCATGTATGAGTGTGTGTCTTTTATTGTTGGAAGAAAAAAAAGAGGGATATATGAAGAAGTGATGCACTATGTGTGTGTGTGTGTAGTTAATATATAGATATACTATATATATATATATATTATATAGTTATTGCATATATATAGTTATATATATACCTCTTAATCTTATATTATGCTATATACTACCTTATATATCTAGTGGATGATGAATATATATTAGTATTTTCATATCATGTAATATTCTATAATAGATACTATATAATATTATATAAATATAATCTATATGTTTATTCTTCCGGTTCAATATCTATATATATATGTATAGTAATTAATATATATATAAATATGTATAGAGTCGCTCGGTTGTCGTTTTCTGTGTGTGTGTGTGTGTGTTTGTTTGTGTGTGTGTGTGTGTGTGTGTTGTGTGTAGATCAGCTATCTATATCCTAGTCTATATCTCATATCTTACCTCCAATGCATATTTATATATATATATACGTATATATAATCATAAAATAACTCTATAATATATATAGTATGATATTACTATATCTCTATATGTGTTGTGGTGTGTGATGTGTGTGGGTGTGTGTTGATGTTGTGTGTGTCCTCCCTCTATCGTGTGTGTACATCTCAACATCTTCTGTGTGTGTGTGTTCTGTATTCACACTACACCGACATACACACGACACAGCACACACAGCAGCACAACACACACAGGCACACAACACTACGCACCCACACACCTTACACATTAGCACACATCATAGCACACATATGTAGTATTATTAGGATTATGATAGATGAGATGATAAGATATATATATTAGGATATTAAAGATAGACATTATTATATTCGATATTTGTGTGTGTGTATAATATACGAGTAGAATACTATATATTAAATATATATAGAGTGGCGTATATAATAGATAATTATAAATGAATATATATTTAGGTGTGTGTGTGTTTAGTGTGTGTGTGTTTGTGGTGGGTGTGTGTCTGTTTGTGTCTGTTTGTATGATCTATATACTAGTGATATACTCTGATATTCTATTAATATTATAATATAGTTATACTATTATATGTATGATATAGTATATGTATTAATATATATATGATATATATATATATATATATTAGTTATATTTATTTATTATATACTATTATACCATATAACACTTATCGCGTAGCAGGAATACGTAGAAGTGGCATCGCGATGCAATCCGCGTGGTTAAGGGCTAACGTGAGAGTGGAAGAAAGGGAAAAGACGGTGACGTCCACAAGGTTTGTCATTAAAGAAATTTGATTTATAATGATGATGAGAACGGCATGGTCGAAGGGTGCCTCATGGGGAGCAACGTTGCGGTTCGAGTAGGACGGCTTGTGGAGGATCTGTACTTTCGCCGACGGGGGCGAGGAGGAAGCTTTGTAGTGAGGCGGAAGTCCCGCTGCGGCGTTGTTTGGGCGAGTGGTATCATGAGAGGAGCAACACCGGGGTCATGGTTCCCGTGAGTCAAACATAGGACTATAGAGTGAAAGGAATAGATTGAAGTATAAACGAGAGGAAGCTAAAATACGCGATCAGGCAGGGGTGGCAGCTGCCAAATACTTTTCGCTCAGTGAGTGTACTAACATTAGCGGTCGTGGTTGGCCGAGTGGTTATTAAAGAGGCGTCGGACTCAACGTGGCAGACTGTCACGACGGCAATCTGTAGTTCGAGCGGTTCGAAGTCATCCAGCAAAGAAACAAGACGGCGCGTGTTCCTTATGGTCTCTAAAGGACTTCAGCCTCGATTGCCTACTTCTAGCACTGGGTGGTCAAGCCAGCCGCAAGTCTAGTGCTTGCCAGCGCCGTATAGAGAGAATGATTCCTTAATAAGTAACGACCGGCACTCTCCAGTGAAGGACTGGGGACCCTACACTACTGCACTCTTAAGAGCTAACTACACATGATTAACTAGCTAGTATCTTCTGCTGTGCCTTGCACGTCGGTTCAACATGAGACCTCCGTATAAGAAATAAATATATATAGCATATATATAGATATTGTATATTATTTATGTATATGTTTATATATATATATATAGATATATATATATATATATAAATATATATATATAATATAGATATCAT